>NC_083414.1:600230-900230 GCF_020745735.1 Hemiscyllium ocellatum | reverse complement strand
CAAGGCAGCAGACTAAAGTTCTGGGGACACAGCTCATTACTGTCACTGTCTGAATTTACATTCAATTAATAAAATTTTGCTACTCACAGCGATTATGACCACCAGACCAATGTCGATTGTTGTAAAAACCCATTTACTTCATAAATGCCTTTACAGAGAGTGTAACCCAGCCCAGCCTACATGTAACTCCAGACCCATAACCACAACGTGATTGACTCTTCACTGCTCTGTGGACAGTTAGTAATAGGCAAAAAACGCTGGTCCATAAATGAAAAAAATAGCCATTTATGGTACAGGATGCCATTCCTCCCAATGAGTCTATGACACTTGGAGAGAGAACTCTACTCACTCCTCGCTTACCCCTCACAGCTGTCTGCCCCTCAAGTGTCCAATTTCCTTTTGAGACCTTTTACCATCTTAATTTCCTCCACCTCCTGGATCAGGATGTTCCTGGTCTTTACATCTTGCTGTGAAAAAGCTCCCCTCAACCTCCTTTGCTCACAGGGTTGTTACTCCTGGTTAGTTAACTAACCTTGTAACCAAACCTCCTTATCCCTGAACCATTCTGGTAAATCGCCCTGACCTCCCTTACCCCACATCTAGGCCTCATTACCTCTGCTTGCTGATCCCTGCCCAGTCCGATGCCAAGATATTGCATCTGGAATCTCTCAGCCTGGCTAGTGCTCATCCAATTCAGCAGGGTCTCCAGTCCACTCTACACACTGCCTCCTCTATCACACACCTCCCCCCTCCCCACGTCACTGTCTCTCTCCCCGCTTCCCCGTCACACTCTCCCCCCACCTCCATCACTCTCTTCCCGCCCCTTCACACTGCCTCCTCCATCACCCCTTCTCCCTCTCGCCCCCCCCCCATTCCATCACTCCCTTTCTCTCTCACTTCAGCACCCCTCTCTCCCCACTCCTTCTGTCATACCCCCCTTCTCTTCCCCCCGCACCACCTCCCCTTGTCAGCCCTCTCTCCCTCCCCCTTACCCTTGTCACCCCAATGTTTCCCTCCCCCTGCTCCTGCCCATGCAGGATAACAGCGGAGTAGGTCACACCAGCCAGAGCTCGTTGACTCTGCTTGTTCTTCTTGTCTTCTCTTTTCCTTCCTCTTTTGTTTTCTTTCTCTTCTCTCAGGCCTGTGACTCCCGACCTCCAGCAGCATCCTCCTGGAAATGGCATTTGACCGACGTGGACTGGAACCAGGGTCCAGCGTGGTCTGTTGTACTGAACTTTTATTTCTGCAACGCTGGAGATTTTATTTCTCTGTTGTCTATAATCTTGCAACTAAAAGGTGTGACTGGGCATCTTTGTAATTGGCGATGTATAATGTTTTCACTGTACATGTACTCATTGAGTATTTGTGACAATAAAACTTATTCTATTCTATTCTCTCTACCCTACCTCCATCACTGTTTCATAAGAGCAGAATTAGGCTATTCAACCCATGGAGTTTGGTCCATCATTCGATCACGGTTAATGTGTTTCTCAACTCCATTCTTCTGCCCTTCTCCCCATGATCCTTGATCCCTTTACTAATCAAGAACCTGTCCATCTCTGTCTTAAATGCATTCAATGACTTGGCCTCCACAACCCCTGCAACAATGAGTTCCACAGAGTCACTACCCTCTGGCTGAAGAAATTCCTCCCCATCTCAGTTCTAAAGGGTTATCTCCTTGCTCTAAGGCTGTGCCCTCAGGTCCTGATCTCTCCTACTAGTGGAACCATCTTCTTCACCTTCACTGTATCAGGATCTCTCTATATTCTGCAAGTCTCAATCAGACCCCTCATGCTTCTAAACTCGGAGTACAAATGCAGAGTCCTCAACTGCTCCTCTTATAACAAACCCTTTCATTCCTGGGATCATTTTATAAACACAACTCTTTCCCTCTCTGTCACACACTCTCTCTTACCTCTTACTCTCCCCCCGCCCGCACTCTCCATCATTCTCTCTCTCCCACCCTCCACCACTCACTCTCTCCCCCTCTGTCATGTTCTGTACTCCTATCATTTTTTCCACTGTCTCCCACCCTCTCAGTTCTTCCATGGAAATAAAAATTACCCCACATCCAATACCACTTATTTGTTGAAAGGAAAGGATCTATGACCACCGAAGAAACAACATTATGCAGTCATGTGATGAAATTCCATCAAATTAGTCGGTCCCTCACTTCCTCCCTCAGTGCTCACCCCTCACTTCTTCCTCAGCCCTTCAATCCTCCCTCCACATCCCTGACCTAGCTCCTCCTTCACTTGCTCCTCATGCTCCCTCATCCCCTCCTGCCTCCACCAGCCCCTCCCCTCAGCCTAATCATACCCTCCTGACTCAGAGCCTGAGCTCTACCTGGAACCTGGGCTGATGGGAAGATATTCACATGGGATCTGCTGCATCTCTTTAAAGTCACCGAACAGAAACTGGTCCTTCTAAAAAAAATACACCTGTACAAACTTTGATCCTGATCCACAGTGTTTTACTGACAACAACATAACTATTATTAACACTGACACGCATGGTTTCTGGAAGATTGTGTCCCAATTAACTGAAAGAAAACTGGTCTTTGGTTTTGTATTTTACCCTCAGTGAGAAGCAGCAATGAATCTGACACATTCAGTAACAAGAACTTTTACAGAATACAGCTCACCCCAAGCCAAAAATATCACCACTCCCTCGCTCCACCCACACTGCCCCCTCGATCCCCCACATCACTTCCCTCACTCCCCCCAAGCTGCCCCCTCGATAGTCCCACACTGCCCCCACCCTGGACATTGCCCCCTCCCCCGACACCTACCACAGCTGCTTTTCCAATAAATATCAGGAGAAATCTCAGAAATTGTTCACCAGCAAACAAACAATGTCTTTTTATAAAGTTCAATATCTTAAAAAATAATGTTCCCATCTAGAAAGGTTCAGGAGCTTTGGATCGTATGATTGGCAGAAAAACTTTTGACTGTAACAAATTCCCTTCTCAGAAACATCAATCCTGGCTTGAAAAGAGGAACTGTTAGATGGTCAAAGAGAGCAGCACAGTTATGATGAGATTCAGAGCAGAAGACAGAGGGAGCTGGCAGTCGCTGGTCTCAGTGCTGCAGCTTTGACCTGTCCAACCCCGATAACAGCGGCACTGGAAATTCTCCCGGAACTGCCTGATGTCATCAGGTCGCAAGGATCCAGTGAGCAGCAGCTTGGGCCCTTCAGTCACATTCTGCTCCAGGATCTGGAAGCTGTTTGCATTGAGGTGAAGGTAAGCATCAGGTTGACTGTCCCTGCGCTCACACCGACCCTGGCCATGGCATAACGTCTGGCTGCAGTACTGTGCAGCCATTGTCACGTTCAGGATGTATCGACCAAAATGCCCTTCCAGGTACCTCCTTAACACCTTACAGTGCCTCTAGAGAACAAAAGGGGAACAAGAGTCAAACCTCCTCCAGAACCTGACCATCATCAAACCAAAGATATATCCTGCTTTGAGGCAACTCAGAAAATTTGAAATAGAAAACAGAGGGAATGGGAGGAGGAGGAGGAGGAGAGGGCAATGGAGTGAGTCTCTACTCCCCCTGGAAACCCACCTCTTCTCCCACAGCAAACATAATCAGATTCAATGGAGCCAGTGCCATGTCCTGCAGGTCTCTGTACAATGACTGCCCCAGGGACAATGAACACCAGGTGGGATCCTGGCTGAAACCATTAGTCCAGTGACAACCTCCCCTTGACCGAGATCATTCAGCAGCTCTGTCCTGGTTGGACCTGGAAGGGTCCAGTAACCCAGGGAGGCAGAACAGAGGAGTCACTCAGTGCATTCAAGGGGAAGATGGTCATGAAGCAAAAATTATAAAGTAGCTTAGCAGGGATGACAAAGGGTTAATCCTCACCTCACTGTTACTGTAATCTGCATCACCCCAAAAAATGATTCCAGCTGCTCCCAGGGCTGCTGTCTCTCCAATGGTCGTCAGCAAATCCCGCTGTGTAAAAGAGAACAACAGAACTGAAATTACCAAACTAGCACAGATCCAATTTGGAAATTGTCTCCTCACACACTGACTGTTCCCCAGCCAACCATTTTTATGTTCAAACCTAAAAAATGTTGGCAAACTATTGGACTGTGTAGGCATCAGCCTGAGCACTCACTATCAGTTCCCAAGAATCACCTGAAACCCTTTTCACCAGTGACTTATTCAGGAACTGGCTCAGACCCAGACTGTGCCAAAAGACAAATACCTGACGCAGACAGAGAAGAGTGTCCCACAGTTAGCGTCGCAGTGAGCGCAGTTGAGGTGGCACGGTCGACCAGTGGTTAGCACTGCTGCCTCACAGCACCAGGGACCTGGGTTCGATTCCAGCCTCAGGCGACTGTCTGTGTGGAGTTTGCACACTCTCCCCGCGTCTGCGTGGGTTTCCTCCGGGTGCTCCGGTTTCCTCCCACAGTCCAAAGATTTGCAGGCCAGGTGAATTGGCCATGCTAAATTGCCCATAGTGTTAGGTGCATTAGTCAGAGGGAAATGGGTCTGGGTGGGTTACTCTTCGAAGGGTCAGTGTGGACTTGTTGGGCCAAAGGGCCTGTTTCCACACTGTAGGGAATCTAATCTAATCAGTGAGTGAGATGGGGTGGGGTGAGAGGTCGGTTCATGTTTAAAAAGTGTGACATCACACAAAATCTATAATTTCATTGGCTGGTAAGAAACAGCTGTTAGAGACTATCTGTAAATTTCCATAAATTAAAAAACTCTATTGTAATGCACTAGAGACAAGTAAAAGTCAAAACATTACAATGAAATACCATAAGTAGGCAGAGAGAGGGAGAGTAAAGTCAATGTTAGAGTACTAAGTTTAAGACTAAGTGATGGCGAGACAGGGAGCTCAGTCTCATGTGGTGCACGACTAACATGTGGGAAATCTTCATTGCTCCAGACACTTTGACTGGCCACATCTGTAGGAGGTGTCCTCAATCTGATCAGCCTGAGAGAGGGTTTTCACAGCTTCAATGTCAGTTGGATGAAGAGCAATGCATCCTTGAGGCTGGGTGTTATGTGGACAGCACGTTTTTAAACGTGGTCACCCTGCCTTTAAAGAAGGGCAGTCAGAAAGGGGAATGGGTGATCATTCAGAAGAAGAGGCAGGACGATAACCTGGTGTTGTGTGATTTTTAACTTTGTACACCCCAGTCCAATACCAGCATCTCCAAATCATAAAAAAAAGTTTTATGATTTACACATGAAAGAAGTGAAACTATCACTGTATTCTAACAGATGAAAGGCTTAACAATCAGTTTTTCAATGTATAATTTCAGTTACATCACACTGTAAATTTTTGCTATAAATTCTGTGTTACGATCGAGCCCTCCACTATCACCTGATGAAGGAGCGTCGCTCCGAAAGCTAGTGTGCTTCCAATTAAACCTGTTGGACTATAACCTGGTGTTGTGTGATTTTTAACTTTGTACACCCCAACACCAGCATCTCCAAATTTTTATGGACGTGGAAGGCTTCTTTGGGGCCTTTGATGGAGGTGAGGGAGGAGGTGTGGGTGCAAGTTTTGCAATTCCTGCGGTGGCAGGAGAAGGTGCCAGGATGGGAGGGTGGGTTGTAGGGGGGCGTGGACCTGACCAGGTAGTCACGGAGGGAACGGTCTTTGCGGAATGCTCTGGCTAAACTAATTCTACAATAATCCCATTTTCCTGCACTTGGTCCATAGCCTCGAATGTTATGACACTTCAAGTGCTCATCTAAATATTTCTTACAGGTTGTGAGGTTTCCCCCTTTAACTATCCTCCCAGGCAGTGCACTCCACACCCCGACCTTCTGGGTGGAAAATCATTTCCTCAAATCCCCTTTAAACCTCCTCCTTTCACTTTAAATTATGCCCTTTAACTAAGTCAAACAGTTACTTTCTATTCATCCTATTCTTGCCCCTCAGATTCCTATCCATCTCTATCTTCCCTTCGCCTCACCTGTTCCAAAGAAAACAAGTGAAATTCCACTTGTCACTGGCCTGACCAATCCATTTATATTCTCCTGTAACCTAACAGCTTCCTACTCACTATCCACTGCCTGGCCAATTTTTGTGTCATCCAAAGTTATTTATCTTCCTCCACCAATTCTCATTGATATTCTTTATGAATATTACAAACAATGAGGGACCCATCACTGATCCCTGTGGTACACCATGCACACCAGGTTCCACACACCACCCTCTGTCTCCTGCTATGAAGCCAATTTTAGATCCACCTTGTCACGTTATCCTGGATTCCATGTGCTCACTTATCTCATATAGAATGGAGTTTCGTTGGTAAGGTGGATACAGAACTGGCTTAGTCATAGGAGACCAAGAGAAGTGGTAGAAGGATACTTTTTGAAATGGAGGTTTGTGACAATTGGTGTTACACAGGGACCAGTGTTGAGAACTCTGCTGTTCATGATCTACATAAATGATTTTGAAGAAAGCGTGGCTTGTCTAATTAGTTAGTTTGTGGACAATACAAAGATCGGCAGAGTTTGGAGGCTTGGCAGATAATGGGGAGGATTGTCAGAGGATACAGCAGGATATAGATCAATTGGAGGCATGGGCAGAATAATGGCAGATGGAATTTAATTCAGATAAATGTAAGGTGATGCATTTTGGAAGATCAAGTACAGGTGGAAATTATACAGTGAATGGCAAAACCCTGAGGAATATTGATATGCAGAGGGATCTGGGTGTGCAGGTCCTCCGAAGGTGACAGTGCAGGTAGTTATGGTAATAAATGTCTATGGCTTGCTTGTCTTCATTGGAAGGGTCGAAAAGTATGGTGCTGGAAAAGCACAGCAGGTTAGGCAGCATCCGAGGAGCAGGAAAATCGACGTTTCAGGTATATGTCCTTCCTAAAGAATTTTGGATGGTGGGCGTTTGCTGAGAGATAAATAGGAGGGGTTGTGGGGTGGTGCTGGGGGTGGGGGGGGGGGGGGGCAGGTTGTTGGGAAGGTGATAGGTCGGATCAGAGGGTGGAATGGATAGGTGGGACAATTGGACAGTCATTGGATGGGGCTTGAGTATAAGGATAAGCAAGTTAAACTGCAGGTTTATAGAACTTTAATTCGGCCACACTTGGAATATTGTGTACAGTTCTGGTCACCACACTACCAGAAGGATGTGGATGCTTTAGAGAGGGTACAGAAAAGTTTTTTTTATTTTTAAATAATTTGTGGGATATGAGCATCGCTGGCTGGGCCCAGTATTTATTGCCTGTCCCTATCTGCCCTTGAGAAGATGGTGATGAGCTGATTTTTTAACTGCTGCAGTCCGTGTGATGTGGGTTGACCCATGATGCTATTAGGAGGGAATTCCAGGATCTTGACCCAGCGACAGTGAAAGAAAGACAATAGATTTCTAATTCAGGATGCTGAGTGGCTCGGAGGGGAACTTGAAGGTAATGATGTTCACATTTATCTGCTGCCCCTTGCCCTTCTAGATGAAAGTGGTGGTGGGTTTGGAAGGTACTGCCTGAGAATTCTTGGTGAGTTTCTGCAGTGCATCTTGTAGATAGTACACACTGCTGCTACTAAGCGTCGGTGGGGGAGGGAGGGGATGTATGTGGATGCGGTGCCAATCAAGTGGCTGCTTTGTCCTGGATGATGTCAAGCTTCTGGAGAATTGTTGGAGCTGTACCCACCCAGGCAAGTGAGGAGTATTCCAGACTTGTGCGTTTTGATGGTGAACATCAGGAGTCAGGCAGCGATTTAATCGCCACAGTATTCCTAGCCTCTGGCCTCCTCTTGTAGCCACTGTGTTTATGAGAGGAGTCCAGTTTAGTTTCTGGTCAATGATAACTCCCCAAGATGTTGTTGTGGGGGATTCAATGATAGTAACACTGTTGAATGTTGAGGGGTGGTGGTTAGATCGTTTCTTATTGTGATGATCCTCACAGGATCTGTATCCCCGTGGTCTCTTCCTTTTCATGTTTTCATCCAGTTTTGGTGAGTTCCTTAATCCCACTATGGAAGGTAGTGGAATTTGAATTCAACAAAAGAAAACTCTGGAATTAAGAATCAGGAAGTCATTGTCAATTGTTGGAAAAACCCAACTGATTCACGAATGTCCTTTAGGGAAGGAAACTGCCATCCTTACCTGGTTTGGTCGACATGTGATTCCAGACCCACAGCAAATTGGTTGACTCTCTGTTGCCCTCTGAAACAGAGTCAAGATTAGAGTGATGCTGGAAAAGCTCAGCAGGTCAGGCAGCATCCAAGGAACAGGAAAATCGATGTTTCGGACAGGAGCCCTTCATCAGGAATCCTGCCTGAAATGTCAATTTTCCTGTTCCTTGGATGCTGCCTGACCTGCTGTGCTTTTCCAGCATCACTCTAATTTTGACTCTGATCTCCAGCATCTGCAGTCCTCACGGCTGCCCTCTGAAACAGCCTAGCAAGCCATTCAGTTGTACCAACTGATACAAAGTTTCAAAGAAATGAAACCTTGCGAATGACCAGACATTGGCCTAGGCACCGGCACATACAGCCATGTCAACCCTGCATAGTCCTCCTCACGAACATCTGGGGGCTAGCACCAAATCTGGGAGAGCTGACTCACAGACTAGTCAAACAACAGCCTGACACAGTCATACTCACAGAATCATACCTTACAGACAAAGTCCCAGACACCACCATCACCATCACCATCACCATCACCATCACTATCCCTGGATAGTCCTGTCCCAATGGCAAGACAGACCCAGCAGAGGGAGCAGCACAGTGGAATACAGTCAGCAGGGATTTGCTCCAGGAGTCCTCAGCGTTGACTCTGGACCCCATGAAGTCTCCTGGTTTCAGGTTAAACACAGGCAAGGAAACCTGCTGCTGATTACCGCGTACCGTCCTCTCTGGGCTGATGAATCAGTATCCTCCTCGTTGAACAACAATTGGGGGAAACACTGAGGATGCAAAGGGCACAAAATGTATTCTGGGAGGATTTCAATATCCACCATCAAGAGTTGCTTGGCAGCAGTACTGACCAGATCAAGCTGGTCGGGTCCTAAAGGACATAGCTGTTGGACTGAGTCTGTGGCAGGTGGTGAGGGAACCAACAAGAGGGAAAAACATGCCTGACCTCATCCATAACAATCTGCCGACTGCAGATGTATCTGTCCGTGACAGTGAGAGAGATCACCGCAAGGTTCTTTTGAAGACAAAGTCCCAGCTTCACATTGAGAATACCCTCCATCGTGTTGTGTGGCAGTATCACTGTGCTCAATGGGACAGATTTCAAACACATCAAGCAACTCCAGACTGGGCATCCATGAGGCACTGTGGGCCATCAACAGCAGAACTGTACTCCAGCACAATCTGTCACCTCATGGACTGGCATATGCCCCACTCAACCATTACCACCAAGCCTAGGATCGACCCTGGTTCGGTTCAATGGAGAGTGCAGGAGGGGATGACAGGAGCAGCACCAGGCGTAACTGAAGATGAGGTGTCAACCTGGTGAAGCCACCAAACAGGATTATTTGCATGGCAAACAGCATAAGCAGCAAGTGATGAAACTAAGTAATACCACAACTAATGGATCAGATTTAAGCTCTTCAGTCCTGTCACATCGTCATGTATGGTGGTGGGCAATTAAACAATCTACTGGAGAAGGAGGAGGCTCCATAAATATCCATATCAATGACGGAAGAGTCCAGCACATTAGTGCAAAAGATAAGGCTGAAAGTTTCGCAGCAAGCTTCCAGTGTCTGGAACACACTGCCATAAGGAGGTAGTGGGAGCTGACACAACAGCAGCATTCAAGAAGCACCTGGATGAATAAATGAATAAGAGGGGAATGGAGGGATACAGATCCTGTAAGTGAAGACAGTTTTAATATGGAAGGGCAAAATGTGTTGGCACAGGTCTAGACGATAACAGGGTCTGTTCCTGTGCTGTATTGTTCTCCACACCTTCTTTCACAGTTTATGTGAGAACTTGTCAAAGGCTTTGCTGAAATCCAGATAAACTATATCAACTGCCCTCAATTCATCAATACACCTGATCACCTCCTCGAAATATTCAATCAAATTCATTAGGCCAGACCTTCCTCTAACACAACACCATTATCCTTGACAGCTGAACAGATAGGCCAGCAATGTAACTATGACATCACCACCTCCCATTTGGCAGATTGTAATATTTTAAATGATAAAAGGATTTGATAGATGCAGACAAATTAGTTCTTCAGCTGGGTTGGTGGGAGGGAAGGGGGTAGATCTGAACCAGGAGTAGAATGTTAAAGTTTGAGCCAGGCAGGAAGCATTTCTACATAAGTGGTCATTTCTGTAACCACATGAGATGCTGAAAACTGTAGAGGGAAATGGACAATACCACCGTCCAGCAGTAGTGAGCACTCCAGCAAGGCCCAGATGGAGGTACATTTACACTATAGTCTAACCCTGTGCTTCCCTATCCTGGGAATGTTAATGGGGATTGAGTGAAAGGAGCTTTACTTTGTATCTACCCCTAAGCGATTGCTGCCCTGGGAGTGTTTGATGGGGCAGTGTGTTGAGGGAGCTTTACTGTGTGTTTAGAAAAGGAATTGTGAAGGTGATTATTAGGGTGAATAGGAAGTGGCTCTCACCTGGGTTAGCAGGTTGAAGGTGTAACTATAGGTTGGCTGTGAGTACACAAACACGGGTAGTGAGAAGTTGGCACTGTGCAGCTCAGACACTCGCAGAGCCTCCTTGATCCTGGAGCGGACAAACCTGATGGCACTGCTGCTGGACTGTAGCTTTACGTCCAGGTAGATGGAGGGGAAGATTGCTGTGCTGTTGGTCCACAGCCAGCTCAGCAGCTCGTTCCGGGATATCTCCACGTCTGGACAGCGGCCCGTGTAATTGACCATGTTATTCTTATAGTCGTGATTGTAGCAGTCGGGGAACAGATAGAAGCCCCACAAACTGTGTGGCCGGAAGTTTCTCGCCTTCCGCAGAGTCTCGATCATGAACCTCTGCGCTGATTGTTCAAACTCAAACTGAGCCTCTCTGTTGACTTGAATCTCAGGCCAATCCGGGTGTTTCTCAGACACCAGACGCCGGGAATTATTTCGGTAAATCTCCTTGTCCTTCCAATTCCGAATCCAGAGAGGCCTCCACTCCTCCCAGTCGATCACTGCTAGACCCTTGGTGGTCTGTGATTTCATATAACGCTCAATGTCTCTCTCCATTGCAGTCAGGTGTTCCAGGAGGCTACTGTTCTGTGGGACACCACCATTCACTGCTTGCTGACCCTGGTAATAAGGGTATTTACCCAGCCTTTCTTTGTAGAAGATGGTTAAATTCTGGTTATAAAAGGCTTCATTTGGAGATGATGTTATGTCAAACATGCTGAGGTCCAGATTGACTGAGTGACGGACACAATCTTGTGTTGGTGCATTCCAAACAGTCACAAAGGGTTTATTCCCAAATCGGGAGCTTTGTTTCAGCTGACCTCTGCTCTTTGACACCAGGAGGGTCACCACACAGGCCAGAGCCTTAGCAACAGAAGCGGCTCTTTGGGCCATAACTCCTTTGCCTTTCAGTCAGTCACCCTCCTGTTTCTGGAGAAGCTCTGGTTCCAGTTTATCCTCGACTCCAGACCCTGAAACAGAGAATACCATTGAGAGTACAGAGTACAGTCACATCATACCCACACACTGTCTTACTTCCATTTACCCTCCATTCTCTGGCAGGTTTCCAATGCCCATACCAGCCTTCTACCTCCTTGCCACAGCCTCCCCTTTACCCACAGCTTATCCACACAAACAGACTCTCAGTGGGTACAGGTCCCCCCCACCCTCCAACACACACACAGACTCTCATTGAGGCAACAGAAACATAAATTATAGGAGCAGGAGGAGGCCATTTGGCCCTTTGAACCTGTTCCACCATTCATCACGATCATGACTGATCATCTAACTCAGTAGACTAAACCTGCTTTCTCCCCAGAACCTTTGATCCTAATTGCCCCAAGAGCTATATCTAGCCACCTCTGGAATACACTCAAATGTTTTATCATCAACCACTTCCTGTACTAATGAGTTCCACAGGCTCACCAATCTTTGGGTGAAGAAATGTCTCCTCATTTCCACCCTTAATGGTCTACCGTGAACGTTCAGACTGTGACCCCTGGTTATTGGACACACCTATCATTGGGAACATCCTCACTGCGTCTACCCTATCTTGTTCTGTTAGACCTTTGTAAGTCTTTATGAGATTCCCCCTCATTCATCTGAACTCCAGTGAAAACAATCCTAATCTAGTCAATCTCTCACATGCCAGTCCCACCATCCCTGGAATCAGCCTGGGACACTCCCTCGAGAGCAAGGGCATCCTTCCTCAGAAAAGGAGAATAAAACTGCACACCGTATTCTAGTTGTGGCCTCACCAAGGCCCTGTATAACTGTAAGAACACATCCCAGCTCCTGGACTCGAAACCTCGCAATGAAGGCCAACATACCATTTGCCTTCTTCACCGCCTGCTGCACCTTTCCCTTCAGTTCCTCAGTCAACAATTGAATTACAATTGAACGTAATGATTATGAAGAGATAGCACCAGAAAATATTGGGAAAGTGAACTAATGTTAGTGAAAGTCTCTTCTATCCTCGCAAAGGGGAAGTTGGACATAGACCCCACTGGCTCGACAGGGTGGCACAGTGGCTCAGTGGTGAACATTGCTGCCTCACCGTGCAAGGGACATGGGTTCAATTCCAGCTTCAGGGAACTGTCTGTGGGGACTCTGCATGTTCTCCCCGTGTCTAAGTGGATTTCTTTCAGGTGCTCCGGTTTCCTCCCACAGTTCAAAGTTCGGGTGGATTGGCCATGGGAAATGCAGGGTTACAAGGATAGGGTACAGGGATAAGTCTGGGTGTGTGGGATGCTCCTTGCAGAGTCAGTATGAACTTGTTGGGCCAAAGGGCCCATTTCCACAACGTAGCGATTCAATGAAATCTCTCAAGTCATTCCCAACATACTTCACCTAATCCCAATTTTGCTCTGTTCATCCTGAAATCTGCTTAATCCCAATTCCCAGCCCCTTTCCCCAGATTTGAAAATCTACCAGCAACCTTCAGCTATTCAGAAAATGGGGCCACGGTGCAAAACAATGGAATTTCTGGTGTGAGATTTTAGCTCACTCAGCCTAACACGGTCTTAAATTACATACTAATTACAGACAAGCTTGCTCTACATACCAGCAGAACTCCAAGACTGATGTAATCTCCCCAGACAGTTCCACTCTGAATGCCACACCTCACCCACCCCACCCCATCTACCCGAAACAAAGCGCAAACCCCATGAGATAAACAAAGCAACAGGGCAGACTCAGACACGACGGTGGAAGAATTCTCCCAGTTCTTGTTCTGAGCTGACAGAAGATCAAACACCTACCTGTCTTGTCAAGTCCTGGAAATAAATCAGTAAGTGTTACTGACTGCTGCACACTTACACACATGAGGTTTGTGATCCTGCACTGGGTCTGATTCACTGATCCTTGACACAATAGCCCAGTTTGATACTAAAAGGAAAAACTGTTTCATTTCAAACAACAAACTATCATCAAGGTCACTTCTCAAATCTGGGAACTGACTGAGGAAGAAAAGGAATTCAGCCTGGCCCTGTATCCCTCTGCCCACACCCTACACAACCGTCCCAGAGACCCCCTACCCTTCCTGAACACCAGTTATTACAATCAAGTCATTTGGAAGATCTCAATCGCTCTTTGTTCAGAGGTAGTGTAAGAGTTTGTTCAGAGTGAGGGACATTTTATACAAACGATGTGGCCATGAAAAGAGCCTGAAGTTATTTGATGCAGTTTCTAAATGTTAAAGTTATTGTACACTCAAGGCCAGGAGCAGCAGAACTCAGTGTTGCGTCAGCAGTTTGTACTGTGGGAGCTGACCTCAGTGTGGGGGCTGATGGAGGACAGAGTTTAATTCATTCCTGATACTTCATTGGACATGGGCATCACTGGCTGGGCCAGCATTTATTGCCCATTCCTGGTTACTTTCGAGAAGGTGCTGCCTTCTTGAAGTGCGTAGTCCACGTGCAAATCATTTGAAAAGATGGAAACCATGTTGGTGGGAGGTCGGGACATGCAATGATTCCATTAATCCGCTCAAAGGGAACACTGATGCCACCTGCTTGGTTTATGGAGATTGGGGAAGTACTAATTAGAACCACACACTCCATCCCAACTCCTCTTACCCAATACCGTCTCCACACTCAAAACCATCTGGATTCTCCAATTCTGGTCTCTTGAGCATCCCTGGTTTTAATGCACTTCCCTTGTTACCCTGCCTCCAACTGTCTGGATCCTAAGATCAGCAATTCCCTCCTTAAATCCCTCAACAGCCTGGCCAGCAATGCCTTCATCCTGTGAATAAATGAATAAAGAAACTTCTCTCTGGCTCCAGGACATTTGGAAAAGTCTCCTTTGACAAAGCTTGGGGTCACATGACTGAATGATCTTGCTCAAATGTAAGATCTTATCGGTGACTGGCATCTTAATCAATATGTCAAACCCGTTATTAAACATCAGTTAAACTCCAGCTGGTATATTGTATTATCGGCACTACATTTTAAGAAGGATGTTAATGCCTCAGAAAAATGATTGACTCAGGTAGTACTAAAATGAAGGAATTCAACAAAATAGAAAAACTGAGAAGAACAAAGAACAATACAACACAGGAGCAGGCCCTTCTGCCCTCCAAGAATGCACCTACACATTTTGTCCTTCCACATTAAAACTGTCTTCACTGACAGGATCCGTATCCCTCTATTCCTGCCTAGTCATATATTCATCTAAACGTTTCTTCAATGCTGCTATTGTGTCTACTTCCACCACCTCCTCTGGTAGTACCTTCCAGCCACTCACCACCCTTTGTGTGAAAAATGTGGCTCGCACATCGCAGTTAAATTTACCCCCCACCCCTGCACCTTGAACCCGTGGCCCTAGTAATTGGCCCTTCCACCATGGAAAAGGCTTCATACTTTCCACTATATCCATGCCATTCACAATCTCATAAACTTCTATCAGGTCTTTCCTCAAACTTCTGCATTCCGTTTCTTCTTAGCTAAAATCCGCCATTCAAGGCAACATTCTGATAAACCTTTTCTGCATCCTCTCCAAAGCATTCACATCCTCCTAGTAGTGTGGTGACCAGAACTGTACACAATATTCCAACTGTGGCCTAACTAAAGTTCTATAAAGCTGCAGTATAACTTGTCTATCCTTATACTCCATGACCCTTCCAATGAAGGCAAACATACCATTGGCCTTTTATTACCATATCTACCTTCAGTGATCTGTGGGCCTGCACATAAATACTCCAAGAGCTCTACCATTCCCTTTAAAAGTTTTGACCTATACTTGACCTTCCAAAGTGTGTCGCTGAAAATGTGCTGCTGGAAAAGCGCAGCAGGTCAGGCAGCATCCAAGGAGCAGGAGATTCGACGTTTCGGGCATAAGCCCTTCTTCAGGAAAGGTTCTTCCAAAGTGCGTCACCTCACATTTGTCCAGATTACACTCCATATGCCATTTATTTGCTCATGCCTCTGACTGATCAATACTTTGGTATATTCTCTGACAATCCTCCTCACTATCTGCAACTCCAACAATCTTTGTATCATCCACAAGTTACTAATTATGTTTTCCTCCAAATTATTTATGTAGATCACAAACAGCAGAGGTCCCAGCACTGATCCCTGTGGAACACCACGAGTCATAACCTTCCATTCTGAAAAGTATCCTTCTACTGCTACCCTATCTCCGATGACTATGTTAGTTCTGTATCCATCTTGCCAGCTCACCCTGATAGCATGTAACCTTTTGTAACAGACTGCCATAAGTGACCTTGTCAGAGATTTTACTGAAGTCCATGTAGACAACATCAACTGCTTTTCCCTAAATTATCTTTGTTGCCAACTCAAAAAAACTTGATCAAACTGGGATCACACTCCTTAGAGTGATTTACAAAATTATGAGGGGCAGGGATAGGATAAATAGGCAAAGTTTTTTTTCCCTGGGATCGGGGAGTCCAAAACTAGAGGGCATAGGTTTAGGGTGAGAGGGGAAAGATATAAAAGAGACCTAAGAGTCAACTTTTTCACGCAGAGGGTGGTATGTGTATGGAATGAACTGCCAGAGGAAGCGGTGGACATTTAATTGCAACATATAAGAGGCATCTGGATGGGTATATGAATAGGAAGGGTTTGGAGGGATATGGGCCGGGTGCTGGCAGGTGGGACTAGATTGGGTTGGGACATCTGATCAGCATGACTGGTTGGACTGAAGGGTCTGTTTCCATGCTGTACATCTCTATGACTCGATGTTCGAGGGAGCTGCTTAAAAATTGAAGTTTTATTGTTCTTCCTTATTTCCAAGGCATCTCTAAGAGTCAGTGGGCAGCAGTGAACACAGACTTCAAGCAAATGAACAAAATAATTATCCAGTGAGTTATTAAGTATCTGAGGCAGCTACTTGAAATGCTGCACAGGAACTTCCAACAGTGTCAGTCTGTGTAGGGGATTAGAGTTTAATTAGTAGTCGCATGTCAATGGTTTATAACCATTTAAGACCATAAGACATAGGAGTGGAAGTAAGGCCATTCAGCCCATCGAGTCCACTCTGCCATTCAATCATGGCTGATGGGCATTTCAACTCCACTTACCCGCATTCTCGCCGTAGCCCTTAATTCCTTGTGACATCAAGTATTTATCAATCTCTGCCTTGAAGACATTTAGCGTCCCGGCCTCCACTGCATTCTGCGGCAATGAATTCCACAGGCCCACCACTCTCTGACTGAAGAAATGTCTCTGCATTTCTGTTCTGAATTTAAACCCCTTTAATTCTAAGGCTGTGTCCACGGGTCCTAGTCTCCTCACCTAATGGAAACAATTTCCTAGCATCCACCCTTTCCAAGACATGTATTATCTTGTAATGGCTAATTCTCCCTGTATTCCATGAGATCTAACCTTGCTAATCAGTCTCCCATAGGGAACCTTTGTCAAACGCCTTACTGAAGTCCATATAGATCACATCTACTGTTCTGCCCTCAATCTTCTTTGTTACTTCTTCAAAAAATTCAATCAAATTTGTGAGACATGATTTCCCACGCACAAAGCCATGTTGACTAACCCTAATTAGTCCTTGCCTTTCCAAATACATGTACATCCTGTCCCTCAGGATTCCCTCCAACAACTTACCCACCACCGAGGTCAGGCTCACCGGTCTATAGTTCCCTGGCTTGTCCTTACCGTCCTTCTTAAACAGTGGCACCACGTTTGCCAACCTCCAGTCTTCCGGCACCTCACCTGTGACTACTTACCTGTAGCTAGAGTCTATTTATGATAAATAGTGATTCTTTTTAATTGCAGAAACCTGGTCTGTTCTTTCTGTCGACCTGGGTCTAAACAATAGGAAAATCAGAGAATTCTCTGTACCTCTATAAAATCTTTTTAACTTTTGTGATGACTCCAATAGTGGTACTAGATTTCCCGCATGAAACCTGAGTGGAGGCTAACAGTGAGATTATTTGGAAATTATTTCAAGCAGCTAGGACAGGCACAATCAATTGAATGGCTTCTCTCAAGTTATTTTAATCTTGTGACAGTTTATTTCTCTAATGTAGCTAACATCCAGCTCAGCCATAGGCCATTCGGCCCACCAGCTCCATCTCAGTGAGCCTGCTTCCCACAAACCTCATCAGTCCTTAGTTCACCACAAGTTGTCACTACACCCTGCCATCCTTCCTTCGCTGCATCACTCTGAACACCATCCATAGCATTCAACTGGTTACCCACATTTGGAGCATGTTCCCATTCTCCCCAATCTCTGTGGGAAGAAGTTTGCAAATTTCAAATCGAACTGTTTTTAAATATGTCCTAATAATTTTCTAAACAAAGTTTAGGGAGAGGAAGGTTTCTCCGGAATTTCCCATGGGTTTGGTTAGTGACTGGGCTACTTATCAGTCGCTGCTATGACTAAGATACTTTCTGTCCCTCTTTCTTGCTGTCTCGGTCTCTCTCCCGCGCCCTATCTCTGGCTGTCTTTCTTTCTATGTCCCCATCTCTCAGTGTCTTCGTTTCTAGCTGTTTAGTTTTCCTATCCCTCCCTGTTCCTGTGTCTGCCTCGGTCATTTTCCTTCTGTTCCTGTCACATTCTGTGTCTCCTTCACTCTCTCTCCCTGTCTGTCACACTCTCTCTCTCACACACACTCTCCCCGGTCTCTCTATGTCCCTGTCCTTGTTACCCTGTCTGTCATTCTCTGTCTGTTGTTTTACATCATGTTTTATGCTTGGATTCTGTTACTTTGTCTCCGTTTCCCTCTCTCGGTGATACATTGTATCAGTTTCCTCTTACTTTGTATCGAGTTTGCTTCCTCCTGTGTCTCGCTGCAGCTCTCTCCCCCTGCGGCCGGAACACGAGGCCACACCGCGGCCTCAGGCCGGAGATCGATTTAAATCCACTTCCGTGAAGCAGCAGCCGCCCCCCGGCCGCCAGCACCAACCTCAACTGCGGCCCCTCCGCCTCCCCGGGCCCGAGCCCCCGCTGCCCCTCGGCCCATCCCCCGGCTGCTGCTCCCGCCCCGATACACCCACCTCCCCCAGGACCGACCTGTCACCACCTCCCCAAACCCCACCCGGGACCAACACCCACCCTCCACCTCTACTCCCGTGCCCCCCCCGACAGGACCCGCACCTACCCTTCACCTTCCCCCCCCCCCCCGGACCCACACCCACCCTCTACCTCCCCCCTCCCGCCCCAGGACCGACCTCCCACCAGCTCCCCCGCCCTCCACCTCCCCACCCCCCACACCCACCCTCCACCCCCCCTGGGATCCACACCCACCCTCCACCTCCAACCCCCCTAAGATCCACACCCACCCTCCAACTCTCCCCCCCCCCCCCCGTGCCCCCACCCACCCTCCACCTCTCTCCCCCCACGGGACCTGCACCCACACTCCACCTCTCTCCCCCCACGGGACCCGCACCCACCCTCCACCTCCACCCCCCTCCCCCAACGGGACCTGCACCCACCGGGACCCACACCCACCCTCCACTCCCCCCCCGGGACCCACACCCACCCTCCACCTCTCTTCCCCCCCCCTCCCCTCCCCAGGGACCCACATCATCCTCCAACTCCCCGGGATCCACACTCACCCTCCACCTCCCCCCAGACCCTCACCCACCCTCCACCTCCCCTGAGACCCACATCCATCCTCCACCCCCCCCCGACCCTCACCCACCCTGAGACCCACACACACCCTCCACCTCCCCTAGGACCTAAACCCACGCCCACCATCCCCTGGGATCTACACCCTCCCCCATCCTCCAACTCCCACCGGACCTACACCCAGCCCCACTATCACCCTCCACCTCCCCTGGGACCTATATCCAACCCCACCCTTTAACCCTCCCCCCCCCCCCCCCAGGGACTCACACCCACCCTCCACCTCCCAGGAACCTACAGCCACCCCCACTTTCCCCCAGGATCTACACCCACCCCCACTATCACCCTCCATCTACCCTGGGACCTACACCGCCCCCCTCCCCTCCACCAGAACCTACTCCTCATACTGTTGGACATGGCCTCACCTCTCACCCAGCAACCTCCCCATCCCCATCATCCCCCCCACCCCCATCCCCATCATCCACCCCCCCCATCCCCTCCCCTCCCCTCCCCTCCCCTCCCCTCTTTGAAGGTAGCCCAATGCTTATGTACAGTTCTTCCATCACTCTCTCATTCCAGTCAATCTTGCCCTGGATCTGTCCTCAGCCCAGCGAAATCCAGTCTCCACCAATTGATTTTTCTTACTCTGAGTTATCCATTGTCACTCTCATCCATCCTCCTGAACCTTATGATACAACTATCACTGTCTCCTAAATGTTTTCTAACTGATACTTGATCCACTTGGCCCACCTCATTCCCAAGGACCTGGTCCAACAAAGCATCCTTCTGTGTTGAAATGGACTCATGGTGCAGTAGGAAATGCTTCCAAACGCAATCTAAGAATATTTATCCCAGCTGGGTCTTTATTTGGGTAGTTGAAGTTCCCCATCAATGTTAGCATCTCTCTCTGGGATTGCCCTCCAGATGTGCCCCCTATATCCTTTCCACTTGGTGGTGGTCTATCCACTATACCATTTTTTGTTTATCTGTAACCAAATTGATTCAGTCTTTTAACCTTCTGGGACATCCCTTTTTTAATAAATAAAATGATATTTTGTTGATGTGAATTCTGACAATGGTATCACATACTACTGAGGTGGTGTGACAACAAGAAAAAGTTTATCAAGTTACATTTTTAAAGGATTATTAGATGTCCTCTTTATTCAGCTCTGCAATGCCCTCCTTAGCCAATAGTACTACCCTTCCCCTTGAGCAGACTTGATGGGCTGAGTGTCTACATCTGCTCTTAAACCTTATGGTGATTTTTAAGGTGATGGGTCAGTTTCTTGGAGACGACTAGTTATCGGTAGGATTCTTCTCCAGCTATAGAATCTAAGTCCCTTTCAAGTGGAGTGGACTCAGTGAAAGGAGCAATTGGTGATTACTAGCCCTGTCTCTCACTTTTGTCCAGTGAAAACTGTGGCCTCATGGTATCAGAGTTTAGTGATGGTACTGAGAACAAAGAAAATTTACAGCCAAGGAACAGGCCCTTCGGCCCTCCAAGCCTGAGCTGATCCAAATCCACTGTCTCAACCTATCGCTCAATTCCTAAGCATCTGTATCCCTCTGCTCCCCACCTACTCATGCATCTGTCCAGACACATCTTAAATGAATCTACTATGCCTGCCTCTACTAACTCTGCTGGCAACACGTTCCAGACACCTACCACCCTCTGTGTGAAGTACTTGCTGCGTGTATCCCCCTTAAACTTTTCACCTCTCACCTTGAAAGCGTGACCTCTCGTTACTGAATCCTTCACCCTGGGAAAAAGCTTATCTCTATCTACCCTGTCTATACCCTTCATGATTTTGTAAATCTCAAACAGGTCCCCCCCTCAATCTTCTTTTTTCTGATGAAAATAAACCTAACCTACTCAACCTCTCTTCATGTCTCTGCACCCTCTCCAAAGCATCCACTGGACTTACTGGAATCAGCATTTTTTGAGCTGGACTGTACTCTCTGATCCGACAGTTTCCCCTCAACCCTGTAGATAATTTAACAACACAACCCCTGTCAACATAGTAACCGCACCTTGAAATCTCATGATCTGTGGCTCATCCTGCAGATAATCTATGGAGCACTAAAGGGATCATTCTCTAACCAGATCCCAGTCAAACTGGGGTTAAGGGAAGGCACTAGAGAGGGTGCAGTGAGAGATCATTGAATATGATACCTCTGTTGCTAAGTTGGTATTTATAAATGAACAAATGAAGAAATTTGACGATGAACAGCCTTTTATAATTTTTTTCCAGTAACACAATATTCCTTTATGAGGTTTGATTAATTGTCTTGTTAAACTTATTATTGAGGGTTTGTTTATAACAGTTGGGAATACTTATTTATCTATAAGGACGATCTGGAAAAGAAACAGGAAGATTTTGGACCATCTCTGCATCAAAGTGAATTTCACAACGTGACTTCTTGCAAATGAAGCTAACAAAAGTGCTATGGATCTCCCACTTTTGTTTGAAAATTAAGTGACTTGAAGAAACGGTTAAGTAAAACTTTCAAAGAATGAAAACAAGAGGTTTATTGCCTTAATAACTGAGAAACCTAGTTATGAGAGGTGTCGGGCTCCTTATGCTAATGGTTGCTTAACAGGCTTAGAGTTCTGTTCCACAAAAAACACCACAAAGATGGTTTAGACTCTCTCCTGAAATCCTTCTAAGTGAACTAGATCAATTCTCAAAGATCAAATCCAGTTGGTTGGTTGAAATAGATACCTATCATCAATCTACAACTGTCATCATTTTATCTTCATCAGCAGGAAATTAGAGGACTTGAGAAATCATCACATCTTTCTCTTATTTCGAGATCTTTTGCCAGCAGGAATTGTTTCACCTTTTTTTATTGTTTTAAAAATCCCCTCATCTCTGCAGAGTCGTGCATTTTTGTGTTACGTGTGTATGTCAAAGCATGCGATTAAGGGGATGATATTGGATGATAATTTAGGTGTTAACCTGAGTTTGCCACTTGCCTTTAGAATAAGTTTTCTAATAAATGGATTATTTTGAATTCATTGAAGAGGCCTGGTGGGTATTTCTTTTGTTCAGGATTGATGGAGGCAGATTTAATTAGGATGCTCAACATGGTATTGGATTTTTTTGAGCAGTAATGAAGTGTAGAGAATGGGGAAAAGGCAGGAGATTAGCACTAGATAATAGTTAATGGGCTGAATGACTAACTTCTGCACTGTGATTCTGTAATAGCCAGTTACATCTTTTTGTACTATGTTGGTGATGGAATCAACATGTTTACACACATGGCGCAGCTGGTGAACCAGTGGGGGCTTCATCTACACATTAACAGCACAGAGGTGAAACGAGTGGAGAGTGTCAAGCACCTGGGAGTGGTCATTCACAACAAGCTTTCTTGGACTCTTCATGTGGACGCACTGGTTACAAAGGCCCAATAATACCTCTTCCTCAGGCAGCTGAAGAAATTTGGCATGACAGCAAGTACTCTTCCCAACTTTTTTGGTGCACTATCTGTCTGGATATATCACTACCTGGTATGGCAACTGTACCATTCGAGATCGGAGTCGGTTAAAGAGAGTGGGGAACTCGGCCTGGACAATCACAAAGGCCAACCTCCCATCTATAGAATCCACCTACCAGGCCCACTGTCAAGGAAAGGCTGCCAGCATTTTCAAAGATCCATCCCATCCTGGCAGTATTTTTCTACAACCTCTACCATCGGGGAGAAGGTACAGAAGCCTGAACACACGCACCAGCCGGTTTCAAAACAGTTTCTACCCTACTGTTGTTAGAATACTGAATGGACACACGAACTCTTAACATTCGCCTGTACCTTTGTTTTTGTTTAGCTACTGTTTACCTATTACTTATCTATGCCATTTAACTCTGTGATCTGCCTGTATTCCTTGCAAAACAAAGCTTTTCACTGTGCCTCGGTACATGTGACAATGAGTTCAATGCAATTCAATCATCAGTGCATTCCCCTAGTCACTGGCATCACACAGTGCATTAAAGAACCAGCACGCTGCACAGGATGGAAGTCACTGTCACCCAGACAGCTCAGTTTGATGTCTGCTTTCTGATTTCCTTTCTCCTGATTAATGAGTGACATTAAACAATCAGTTACCTTTAATTGGCACATTTTAAAGTAATTCTCTGTTCACAGCTGATAAGTTATTTGATTTTATTGAATTCAGTTTCAGAATGTGCCCTGTTGATTTCTGGTACAAGATTAGAATGAATATAGAGTCAGCAAGGGGTTTGTAATTATAGTCTGGGGAACACAGAGCAGGGACTGAGTGGCCATCAGTCTCCCCTTGGAGTCAGAAAGGGTGACCACTCCTGATTCCAGAAAACATTGTCATTCTGGGAGGTTGTTGTCTAACCCCACATTTCCCCCATGGAGATCCTGTACCTGGCGAATCTGTATCCAGGGAATCACTAACCAACAGAAAGACAGTTCCCAAAGAACCCGTGCCCATGAGGTCAATGAAGAGGTTTGTGTGACAGGCACAGCAATGACTGAGGTACTGAGGCAATGCTGACAAATAGTTGAAAAATGTGGTGTTGGAAAAACACAGCAGGCCAGGCAGGACCCGAGGAGCAGGAGAATCAACGTTTCGGGCAAAGGAAGAAGGACCATATTTTTCAATTCTGGTCTCCAGCATCTGCAGTCCTCACTTCCTCCCAATGCTGGCAAATGTAATCAAAATAAACATCAGTGCTTTTTGTTTTCATTTGTTGGAGAATATCAGCTCGTTTGTGGCATCTATGGAGAAACAAAGGTATTATTTTGAGTCCAGTAACTACAGGAATAGTTACAAACCTGGACTCAGAGCATTAACTCTGTTTCTGTCTCCAGAGGTGCTGCCAGACCTGCTGAGTTTCTCCAACATTTAGTATTTGCTTCAGATTTATAGCCTCATCAGTAATCAGCTTTTATTTTAAGGATCAACATTGCTACCTGGAATATATTAGGTTGGATTTCCAGGTGAGTGCAGGTTGCCACTCTGGTTCTTATGTGAAAAGGGAGCTCTGCATTTTTGAAGAGAGACGCTGCTCAGGGCTCTGTCAGAAATAAGTAGCTCTCCTCCCATTCTGACAGGGGTAAAACAATCAGGGGAAGGAGAGGGAAACCATTCTCCCAACAGCCAGCTGCTGCCTTCTCATAGAATCCCTACAATGTGGAAACAGGTCATTTGGTCCTACAATGACCATGCTGACCCTCAGGAGAATAACCCACCCAGACCCATTCCCCTACAGTCACTCCGAACTAATGCACCTAACCCACACATCCCTGAACACCATGGACAATTTTAGCACCATCAAGTTCACTGAACCTACACATTTTTGAACTGTGGGAGGAAACCCATGCACACACAGGGAGAATGTGCAAACTCCATACAGACAGTCACCAAGGCTGGAATTAACCCCAGATTCCTGGCACTCTGAGGCAGCGGTGCTAACCACTGAGCCACCGTGCTGCCCCTTCTGGTATTAAAGGGTCCTGACAGACACTTTGACAGCTGCAGACAAAGGGAAGTACATGAGGTGAGTGGGGTGCTGCAGCACTGGAGGGCTGGGTACCACATGGGTCGGGGGTACATTACCAAGTAAGTAGAGCACCAGGTGGGTGAGGTGCCAGGAATGTAAGGTATCAGGTGGGTGAGGTACCAGGTGTGTTTGGCGATAGGTGGGTGAGGTGCCAGGTGGATGAGGTGCCTGGTATGTGGGGTGCCAGGTGGGTGAGGTACCAGGTATGTGAGGTGCCAGGTGGGTGAGGTGCCAGGTATGTATGGTTCAAAGTTTGGGAGAAGATTTGTAGCTCGGGTGCTCGTTGTTGTGGTTCTGTTTGCCGAGCTGGGAGTTTGTGTTGCAAATGTTTCGTCCCCTTTCTAGGTGACATCCTCAGTGCTTAGGAGCCTCCTGTGAAGCGCTTCTGTGATGTTTCCTCCGGCATTTATAGTGGCTTGTCTCTGCCTCTTCCGGTTGTCAGTTCTTGCTGTCCGCTGCAGTGGCCGGTATATTGGGTCCAGGTCGATGTGTTTGTTGATAGAATCTGTGGATGAGTGCCAATCCTCGAGGAATTCCCTGGCTGTTCTCTGTTTGGCTTGCCCTATAATAGTAGTGTTGTCCCAGTCGAATTCATGTTGCTTGTCATCTGCGTGTGTGGCTACTAAGGATTGCTGGTCGTGTCGTTTCGTGGCTAGTTGGTGTTCATGGATGCAGGTCGTTAGCTGTCTTCCTGTTTGTCCTATGTAGTGTTTTGTGCAGTCCTTGCATGGGATTTTGTACACTACATTGGTTTGGCTCATGCTGGGTATCGGGTCCTTCGTTCTGGTGAGTTGTTGTCTGAGAGTGGCTGTCCATTTGTGTGATGTTATGAGTCCTAGTGGTCGCAGTAGTCTGGTTGTCAGTTCGGAAATGCTCCTGATGTATGGTAGTGTGGCTAGACCTTTGGGTTGCGGCATGTCCTCGTTCCGTTGTCTTTCACTTAGGCATCTGTTGATGAAATTGCGCGGTTATCCATTTTTGGTGAATACATTTTATAGGTCTTCTTCTTCTTCTTTTTGCAGTTCTGGTGTATACACCAGAACTGCAAAAAGAGGAAGAAGAACACCTATACAAGGTATTCACCAAAAACGGATAACCGCGCAATTTCATCAACAGATGCCTAAGTGAAAGACAACGGAACGAGGACATGCCGCAACCCAAAGGTCTAGCCACACTACCATACATCAGGAGCATTTCTGAACTGACAGCCAGACTACTGCGACCACTAGGACTCATAACATCACACAAATGAACAGCCATTCTCAGACAACAACTCACCAGAACGAAGGACCCGATACCCAGCATGAGCCAAACCAATGTAGTGTACAAAATCCCATGCAAGGACTGCACAAAACACTACATAGGACAAACAGGAAGACAGCTAACGACCTGCATCCATGAACACCAACTAGCCACGAAACGACACGACCAGCTATCCTTAGTAGCCACACACGCAGATGACAAGCTACATGAATTCGACTGGGACAACACTACTATTATAGGACAAACCAAACAGAGAACAGTCCGGGAATTCCTAGAGGCATGGCACTCATCCACAGATTCAAATCAATAGGCACATCGACCTGGACCCAATATACCAACCACTGCAACGGACAGCTGAAGCTGAAAACCGGAAGCGGCAGATTCAAAACACTATAACTGCCGGAGAAAACATCACAGAAGTGCTTCACAGGGGCTCCCAAACACTGAGGATGTCACCTAGACAGGGGACGAAACGTTTGCAACACAAATTCCCAGCTTGGCGAACAGAACCACAACAGGTATGTATGGTGATAGGTGTGTACACTGACAGCTACAGTGGGATAGGATGCAAAGGGACAGATAAGTGTTTCAGGTAGTTTGGCGGGGTGGGGATGTAATGAGGAGTCAGGATGTTACCTCTGAGGGGATCTGATCTTGCTCTGAGGGTCAGTCCCAGGGGAGTGGACTCAGGTTCTGCTCTGGGGATGTGTTGTTGAAGGTGAGTGAAATACGTAGGAGATCTCTAGAACAGGTTAACTCCTGAGAAACTGTGTTCAATAATGTAACTTTTTCTGAGTAACTAGTTTACTTAATTTCAACGAAATCAGCCCAATTATCCGATTTTAATGGATACTTTCAGAATTTTCCATGTATTGAGGAATTAGCCAACGAAAGATTCAATTTCCAGTTATTCCTTCGGGATCTGCTGCGATCGGGATTTGGAATTTCCCCAAAACCAACTCCCATTTACTCTGGAAGAAGGACTGCCTGGCCTTCGGAAAATCTGTCCCAATGTGGGAGGCTCCTCCACTATTAGCGAGCTCTTACTTCATTCAATTGTGTAGCTTCTTCCGAGATTTGTTGAGTGATTGATTCGTTATCAGAGGCTGCAGGGAGTGTCAATGTGAAGCTTTTGGCAAGAAGTGCACCAGTCACTTTGAAAAGCAGGAAGTCAGGCATCCGGTATGAACCTGACAGGAAATCAGATTACACAGCATTTGAATTCCTGCTGCTCTGAGTTAATGACCCTTGGTCACTTCCTGTCCAAACCCACACTGGATGAGTTAATTGGACAACTTCAAGTTCTGCGAGGGAAACGTGCACTCGTGAGGAATTCGGTTTCAGAAAGCGCCTTCTGTGTTAATACTGTCAATAAAGTATATTTCAAAATAACGACATTGTTGCTAGAAACACAACCGTCAGCTTGTACACAGAAGATCCAAAAGAGCACAAATTAAGGAACACGACCTGTTGATTTTTGTTGGAGGATAGTTATTGACCCCATGACGCTCCTGAGAATTTCCCACCACTTCACCCTGTCATGTAGAGGAACTTCTCAACTTCATGTGATGATAGAATAGGCTACAGTTGTTCATCTCATTTGTAAAGGAATACCTTCAACAGTGTGGCACTCCCTCAGCATTGACCATCCGACAATGGGACACTCGCTCAGCACTAACTCTCTACCAGTACAGCACTCCCTGAGTACTGACCCTCTGACAGTGTGGCACTCCCTCAGTACTGAACCTCCAAAAGTGCAGTCCGGCACTTGCTCAGTATTGACCCTCTGACAGTGTGACACTCCCTCAGGACTGACCCTCTGACAGTGTGACACTCCCTCAGTATTGACCCTCTGACAGTTGGTAAAAACAATGACTGCACATGCTGGAAACCAGATTCTGGATTAGTGGTGCTGGAAGAGCACAGCAGTTCAGGCAGCATCCAACAAGCAGCGAAATCAACGTTTCAGGCAAAATCCCTTCATCAGGAATAAAGGCAGTGAGCTGGAAGCATGGAGAGATAAGCTAGAGGGAGGTGGGGGTGGGGAGAGAGTACTTTCTCCCCACCCCCACCTCCCTCTAGCTTATCTCTCCAAGCTGCCTTTCTCACTGCCTTTATTCCTGATGAAGGGCTTTTGCCCAAAACATCGATTTCACTGCTCGTTGGATGCTGCCTGAACTGCTGTCCTCTGACAGTGTGACACTCTCTCAGTACTGACCCTCTGATAGTGTAGCACTCCCTCAGCACTGACCCTCTGACAGTGTGGTACTCTTTCAGTATTGACCCTCCGATAGTGCGGCACTCCCTCAGTACTGACCCTCCAACAGTGCGGCACTCCCTCAGCACTGATCCTCCGACAGTGCGGCACTCCCTCAGCACTGATCCTCCGATAGTGCGGCACTCCCTCAGCACTGACCCTTTGACAGTGCCCACTCCCTCAGTACTGACCCTCTGACAGTGCGGCACTCCCTCAACACTGACCCTCTGACAGTGTGACACTCTCTCAGAATCCTGCACTGTCGGAGGGTCAATACTAAGACTGGAAGATGTTTAGGTTAGGGAGGGGTATGGGGGCTGAAGGAGATCCAAGTAGATGAACTGAGATGAGGTGGTGCTTGGTGATATTTTGTTTGAAAGTGGATGGATTTAGGGATGATGTGGTCTGTAATTGGAAGCTTATTGTCAGATTAGGTTTAACACAAAGTTTCTAAATGTTATAGTGAAGTATCAGGGTTCAGGTAGGAGCTGATGTTTAGGGGATGGAGGCTATGATGTGAAAATAAGCATATTGTCAGACCAGAGACACTCCAGACCAAAATTGTCGATCGCGAAAGGAAAACCTGAGAATGAGTTTGGCCACACTGCCAATTACGCTTGTGAACAGAGAATTCATCTTCAGATTGAATAAGTCCTGAATTTTCAGTTAAGAGTTGGGCCCGCAGATTAAAATGTCATCTCAACCTGTTCCTGATCACTCTCTGTGTGATTTCTGCAGGTAATCAGTGGCCAAGTGATAATTGTCTCAAGTCAGCAAACTCTCACCATCAACAATTACAGCTGAACAACAGTCTTATGGGGGGAAGACAGCACGGGGTCAATAACACAGTGTCCCAAGAGTACATACAATATAGAACATTCCAGCGCAGTACAGGCCCTTCAGCCCTCAATGTTGTGCCAACCTGTGAAACCAATCTGAAACCTGTCTAACCTACACTATTCCATTTTTGTCCATATGCCTATCCAATGACCGTTTAAATGCCCTTAAACTTGGAGCATCTACTACTGCCGCAGGCAGGGCATTCCAAGCCCTTACTACTCTGAATAAAGAACCTACCTCTGACATCTGTCCTATATCTATCACTCCTCAATTTAAAGCTATGCCCCCTTGTGCTAGCCATCACCATCAGAGTAAAAAAGCTCTTACAGTCCATCCTATCTAATCCTCTGAATGTCTTATATGTCGCAATTAAGTCACCTCTCAACTTTCTTCACTCTAATGAAAACAGCCTCAAGTCCCTTAGCCTTTCCTCATAAGACCTTCCCTTCAGATCAGGCAACATCCTAGTAAATCTCCTCTGAACTCTTTCCAAAGCTTCCACATCCTTCCTGTAATGCAGTGAACAGAACTGTACACAATACTCCAAGTGTGGACGCACAGGGTTTTGTACAGCTGCAGCATGACCTCATGGCTCTGAAACTCAGTCCCTCTACCAATAAAAGCTAACACACCATATGCCTTCTTAACAACGTTATCAACCTGGGTGGCAATTTTCAGAGATCTATGTACACAGAAATCCCTCTGCTCATCTACACTATCAAGAAACTTACCATTAGCCCAGTACTCTACATTCCTGTTGCTCCTTCCAAAGTGAATCACCTCACAATTTTCCTCATTAAACTCCATTTGCCACCCCTCAGCCCAGCTCTGCAGCTTATCTATGTCCCTCTGTAACCTACAACATCCTTCTGCACTATCCATAATTGTACTGACTTTAGTGTCATTCGCAAATTTATTAATCTATCCCACTATGCCCTCATCCAGGTCGTTTATAAAAAATGACAAACAGTGGACCCAAAACAGATCCTGGCAGTACAACACTAGTAACTGAACTCCAGGATGAACATTTCCCATCAACCACACCCTCTGTCTTCTTTCAGCTAGCCAATTACTGATTGAAACCGCTAAATCACCCTCAATCACATGCCTGCAAATTTTGTGCAATAGACTACAATGGGGAACCTTATCAAATGCCTTACTGAAATCCATATACACTACACCAACCATGTCACTCTCATCCACCTGTTTGGTTATCTTCTCAAAGAATTCAATAAGGTTAGTGAGGCACGACCTACCCTTCACAAAACTGTGTTGACTATCCCTAATCAACTTATTTTTTTCTAGATGATTATAAATCCTATCTCTTGTAACCTTTTCCAACCCTTTACCCACAACCAATGTAAAGCTCACTGGTCTATGAATTACCAGGGTTGTCTCTACTCCCCTTCTTGAACAAGGGAACAACACTTGCTCTTCTCCAGTCTTCTGGCACTATTCCTGTAGACAATGGCAACATAAAGATCAAAGCCAAAGGCCCAATAATCTCTTTCCTGGCATCCCAGAGAATCCTGGGATAAATTCCATCCGGCCCAGGGGACTTACCTATTTTCACACTTTCCAGAATTGCTAACACCTCCTCCTTGTGAACCTCGATCCTATCTAGTCTAATAGCCTGTATCTCAGTATTCTCCTTGACAACATTGTTTTTTTCTAGTGTGAATACTGACAAAAAATATTCATTTAGCGCTTCCCCTAATTCCTCTGATTCCATGCACAACATCCCATTATTATCCTTAACTGGCCCTAATCTTACTCTAGTCATTCTTTTATTCCTGATATACCTATAGAAAGCTTTAGCGTTTTCCTTGATCCTATCCTCCAATGACTTCTCATGTCCCCTCCTGGCTCTTCGTAACTCTTCTTATTCCCATTCCTGATGAAGGACTTATGCTCGAAACGTCGAATTCCCTATTCCTGAGATGCTGCCTGGCCTGCTGTGCTTTGACCAGCAACACATTTTCAGCTTATGTCTTTCCTGGCTAACTTATAATTCTCAAGTGCCCTAACTGAGCCTTCACATCTCGTCCTAACCTAAGCCTTCTTCTTCCTCTTGACAAGAGATTCAACTTCCTTAAAAAACACAGTTCCCTCACTTGACAACTTCATCCCTGCCTAACAGGTACATACTTATCAAGGACCCACAGTAGCTGTTCCTTGAATAAGCTCCACATTTCAATTGTGCCCATCCCCAGCAGTTTCCTTTCCCATCGTATGTACCTTTCCATCTTATCCCATCTTCCCTAATAATATGGTGTAAAACCACAGTGTTCCCAGTGCATGGGATAGAGAACACAGTTGTCTGCAAATGTAAATCTATGATGAGAGGTGCCTGTGCTGTCAATGGTTTGTGAGTGATTTTGAAAAAGGAATTCTGCAAATTCAGATGGAGTTTTCTGAGCGTCGGTGATCACAGGGAGCACTGTGCTCAGCAAATAACGAGTCTCCCAGTGTCTTGAGCTGATGTCCTTTTGGAATGATAGCAGCTGTCCTGCCTATCAACACAACTGATGCTTCCTGAAGTAGGATGATCGAATGACAAGGATGAATTTCAGACTTTCTCACATTGTCAGACTTGAACATCTGATTCCAAATAAATTAAAACAAAAAACATTCAAAATTGTCCAAATCAAGGACAATTTAAATTCTGACCATTTGCTTTTCACTAATTCTCAGTGCTGGAATCTTACCGGGACCTGACTGAGTGGGTGATGGTGAGATTTGGGGTAGAATGGGACGAGTCATCCAGTGAGACTCACTTCGACATCTGGACCCCTCACTAACCAATCCGTTACTCTCTTGACAAGCAGCGAGGTGGGCTCCTCATGAGGCAGCAGTTGTCAATGATGGGGAGTTATAGCTTGCTAAATGCCTCACTAATGCTTCAACTCGCCTCGTTGGTATTCAAATTCTGATCTGACCAAGACCTGGTACCTGGTGATTTTAGCTTCGCACTGGCTGTGAGGAGCCTTTATGTTGCTCTGCACCAAACAGCATCTCGGGGCATGAACCACGGGCATAGCCATGCACACTCCTCATCCACCCTCTCAGGATTGCCATGGCACCTCTCTGTATACTCAGGAAACATGGTACTGCATTGCAGGGCACACCAGCAATGAACATTCAGAGGCTACTGCAGAGATAGGTTATGTAGACTGTTCCAGACTGTATCTCAGGGCTGGTCACTTAATTAACAAGTACTCACAGGTTCACAGTATCCCTGTTTCACAGACACACAACCCAGCAACCTGTCTTGTTACTCAGTGGTGCTCAGTCAAGGGGACACCCATCTTTCTGTACAGCCAGGTGCTACATCAATCTCACATCTGCTCCATGTGCCAACAGTTTACATGGCAAACACAGTACACATCCAACGAGCAAACAGCCAGCTCTCAAAGTCTTAGGGCAGTAGTCATGGGCACATCTGTCAATCAGGGAGTCCCAGAAAAGTACATCAATAGTCTTCCTTCCATCATAAGGTCAGATGTTTGTTGATGACCAGCACCATTCATAACTCTTCAGATATTGAAGCAGTTCATGTTCAAATGCAGTAAGAGCTGGACTGTATCCCAGGTTTGGGCTGACATGTGACAAGTAACATTCACGTTGTAAAAAATGCCAAACAGGGACCATCTCCAACAAGAATATAACCATCACTCTTTGATCTCAATGGCCTTATCATTACTGAATCCCTCACTATCAACATTCTGGAGGTTACTGTTGACTGCAAACTGATCTGGACTTGCCACACAGTAGCTACAAGAGTACGTTGGAATCTAGGAATCCTGCAGCAAGTAACTCACTTCCTGATTCCCAAAGCCTGTCCACCATCTACAAGGCACAAGTCAAAAATGTGATGGAATATCCCCACTTGCTTAGTTAGGTACAGCTCCAACAACACTCAAGAAGCTTGACACCATCCAGGACAAAGTAACTTGATCAACACCCCATTCACCACTTTCAACATTCACTGCCTTCACTGCTGACAGATACATGGGAACACCACCCCCGGCAAGTTTCCCTCCAAACCACTCACCAACCTGATTTGGAAATGTATCGCCGTTCCTTCACTGTCACTTGGTCAAAGTCCTGGAATTCCCTCCCTAAAGACCTTGTGGGTCAACTCACAGGAGGTGGGCTGCAGCAATTCAAGGAGGAAGACCCAGGTCTTGCTGCATTTGAACATGAATTGCTAGGAACTGTCAATAAATGCTGGGCCAGCCAGCAACACCCACGTCCTGTGAGTGAATAAACAAATTTAAATTGTTCACATGTTCTCCTATTTCTTCTTCAGAATTAAAATATCTAGAGATCTTTGTCTTATATTGACACAATCCAGTTTATATCCAGTTTGAAGTATGAATCACTGAGCTAATTACCCATTGAGTGAAATACCAACATACAGTGGTGTGAGGAAGGGTGAGTGGATGAAATCGAAGGAATTCCTACCTGCTGGCTCTGTTCAGTCTTGTGTAAAGCAGGAACTGAATCGACTGATTGCACATTCCCTTTTACCTTAAGATTCTGAAGTTCCAGTTTCAACTAAAAGCTATTTCCTTCTGCGTCAGTCCAGTTTCCTGCTGAGGACAAATGAAATGCTAATCATTCTTTACTTACTGATTTCCATCAACCCACCCAAAATCTTTGGAGTTTGAGGACAGCAGAGCAGTTAAACCAAAGCTATCCCTAAAAGAAGCTGTCAGTCCACTCCGTTCCCTGCTACTTCACACCTCCCTGTTGCTGCTAACAGGGACACTCATCCTGAAGCAAAGTTTAAATTCAGAAAGAAAGAACTCTGCTGTAGCTGATCTCAGAGACAGAGTGGGACAGATCTCCATGTGTCAGACTGGACTCCAGCTTGCTCTTACTCATAAATCCCTCTTAAATCCCCTCACCCTTCGCTCCCACCCCCCTCCCCCCACAGTAACCTGGCTCTAACTCCCAACATCCTCCCACATTACCCCAGCCTACACAGCCTTGTTTAACCTGTGTATAGCAGTTTACAAATAACCATCACCTCATACTGCACACACACACACACACACACACACACAAATTAGATTTGTTGGACTGTCACCAGCATCATTCAGAAGAGAGGCATTTGAACCCATTTTTATTTATTCATATGCAGATCCCAATTCAGCATCGAATTATTCCCTTATGATTCCCAGGTTTCTTCTGCATCGAGAGATTTAATCCAGGAATTGACTCATCTGAGAATGTCCTAATGCCTGTTTGAAGGTGACCACATTCATTCCCAAGGGGGAGAGGAGAGACCAGACTAGTGAAACCAGAAGAAACAATGGAGGACAGAGAAGAGAGGAACAGTGAGGAATTGGTGAGAAGAGGGAGAAGGGAAACCAGAAGAATAGCAAAAATGGAATGGTAGATTCCTTTACTGATCCATGTTAACATTGGAGCCAAATTAGAAATAACCTCTGAGGGCATTTATCTCAAAAAATATACTGCTGGATTGGACAAATCAAGAACTGAAGTTTTTTTCAGTTTGGGTGGATGTTGTCTAAAAAAAGGCTTTCCGAGAGTTTAACACACATTGATCAAAACATACATTGTAATTTTGTCTCATCTTGCCTGAAGTTTCTCTTTTCTTTCTTGGAAGGTGGGCATCCCTGGTAAAGCTCTATTTATTCTGAGCTGAAAATGTGTTGCTGGAAAAGCGCCTGAAGAAGGGCTCATGCCCAAAACATCGAATTTCCTGTTCCTTGGATGCTGCCTGACCTGCTGCGCTTTTCCAGCAACACATTTTCAGCTCTGATCTCCAGCATCTGCAGTCCTCACTTTCTCCTCGAAGCTCTATTTATTGCCTATTCTGAAATGCCTCTTGAGAAGATGGTGCCTCTGTCATTCTTCATTTCTTTCCACAATCTGAGAACACCCTCTCATCTTTGAAGCAGGAACTGGCTGAAGGTGAAGCTTTGTTGAGAAATTACAAGAATTAATTGAACTGTAAAATGGAGATTATTTTATGGTGGCTGTGTTGTCAACCAGGGTAGAAAATGGTCATTTAATCTTCCCTCTGTGTTCTACAGTCACCCACAATACAGCAGGTTTGACAAAAACAGAGTTTATAAAATCATGCGGCGTGGATAGGATAAATAGACAAAGTTTTCTCCCTGGGATGGGGGAGTCCAGAACTAGAGGGCATTGATTTAGGGTGAGAGGGGAAAGATATAAAAGGGAGCTAAGGGTTTACTTTTTCACGCAGAGGGCGGTGCACGTCAGGAATGAGCTGCCAGAGGAAGTGAGGGAGGCTAGTACAATTACAGCATTTAAAAGACATTTGAATGGGTATATGAATAGGAAGGGTTTGGAGGAATATGGACCAAGTGCCTGCAAATGGGACTAGATTGGGTTGGGATATCTGGTTGGCATGGATGAATTATACCGAAGGATGTTTCCGTGCTGTACATTTCTATGACTTTATGACAGTAAGACACTATGAAGTTAAGTTGTTGGAAAAGCTCAGCAGGACTGGCGGCATCTGTAAAGAGAAATCAAAGTTAACGCTTCAGGTTGAGTGGCCCTTCCCTAGAACTGATGGTAGCGAGCGGGGAAGTGTCAGTTCATGTGCAGAAGATAGGTTGAGGGAGTGGGTAAAGAGTAAATGATAGGTAGGGTTAGAACCCAAGGAGAGAGAAGAACAGTTGGACAGACAAAGGAATCTATAATGATCTGGCTGGGAGGGTGAATAGCTGTTAATGGAGACAGTTAGTGCTAACAACAGGTGGTGTGTAATGGCAGACCATGTGATAACAAGGTCTGGTGTGTGGGGTAGAGGTAAGGCCCTCGGAAGTTCAGGCTCTAAAATTATTGAATTCGATATTGAGCCCTGAAGGCAGTGGGGTTCCAAAATGGAAAATGAAGTACTTTTCTTTCAACCTGTGTTGAGCTTCGCTGGAGCACTGCAGCAAGCCTGAGAGAGAGACGTTGGCCAGGGAACAGGGTGGAGTGTTAACGTGGCAGACCACTGGAGGCTCAGGGTCTTTTTTGTGCAGAATGTAGATGTTCTGTGAAGCAGTCATCCAATCTAGGCTTCGTTTCCCCAGTATAGAGGAGATCCCATTGTGAGCAGCAAATGCAATCGACTAGATTATGTGAAGTGAAGATAAAGGGCTGCTTCACCACGAAGATATATTTGGGCCCTTGGATAATGAGGAGGGAGGAGGTAAATGGGCAGATGTTACATTTCTGGGGATAGACCACTAATATCCACTTTCATTCCACTGATTCCCACAACCACCTAGATTATATATCCTCGCACCCTATTTTGTGTAAAGACTCCATTCCATTCTCCCAGTTCCTCCATCTCTGTCACATATGAGACCACTTTCAACAAGGGAGCCTCCAAAATGTCCACCTTCTTCCTCAACCGAGGATTCCCCAGTACCATATTCAATAGGGCCCTCAGCTGGGTCTGACCCATCTGCTGCACTTCCACTCTCATCCCCCCTTCCCTCCCGCAGCAGCAATCGGGTTCCCCTTGTCCTTACCTACCATCCCAGCAGCATCTAGGGGCAGCACGGTGGCACAGGGGCGGCACGGTGGCACGGTGGTTAGCACTGCTGCCTCACAGCGCCAGGGATCTGGGTTCAATTCCCGCCTCAGGCGACTGACTGTGTGGAGTTTGCACGTTCTCCCCGTGTCTGCGTGGGTTTCCTCTGGGTGCTCCGGTTTCCTCCCACAGTCCAAAGATGTGCGGGTCAGGTGAATTGGCCATGCTAAAATTGCCCGTTGTGTTAGGTAAGGGGTATATGTAGGGGTGTGGGTGGGTTGCGCTTCGTCGGGTCGGTGTGGACTTGTTGGGCCGAAGGGCCTCTTTCCACACTGTAAGTAATCTAATCTAATCCACATCCAGAATTTCCTCCCCCTCCAGCGAGATCCCATCTCCAGATACATTCCCCTCCCCTCTCTTATCCGTCTTCTGCAAGGACCATTCCCTCTAGGATACCTTGATCCACTCTTCCTTCACTCCCAATATCTCCCCAAAGCACCATTGCACCTTCCTCTGCAACTGCCAAAGGTGTAACACCTGCCCATTTACCTCCTCCATGCTCAGTATCCAAGGACCCAAACACACCTTCCAGGTGAAGTAGCACTTTACCTGCACTTCTCACAATCTAGTCTACTGCATTCGCTGCTCACGATGTGATCTCCTCTGTACTGGAGAAATGAAGCGTAGACTGGTGATGGCTACACAGAACATCTATGTTCTGCCGACAAAAAAGACCCTGAGCTTCCCTGAACACCCTACTCTGTTCCCTGGCCAACCTCTCTGTCTCAGGCTTGCTGCAGTGTCCAGTGAAGCTCACACAAGCTGGAAGAACAGCACCTCATTTTCCACTTGGGGACCCTGCAGCCCTCCAGGCTCAATATCAAGTTCAATAATTTTAGGGCCTGAACTCCTCCAAGGCCTAGCTCCCTACCACACACACTATCCTTGTTAGCTCATAGTTGAGAGTGTTGTGCTGGAAAAGCACAGCAGGTCAGGCAGCATCCAAGGAGCAGAAGAATAAGCCCTTCATTAGGAATAGCTCATTGTCTGTCATTACCCACCACTTATTGTTATCCACTAATAGTCCCTAGACTGTTCAGTCTCCCGGCCAGATCATTATCGACTCCTTTGTATGTCCAACTGTTCTTCTCTTTCTTTGGTTCTATTCCTACTTGTCATTACTCTTTACCCCCTCCCTTCTACCCTACCTTCTGCATATAAATTCACATTTCATAGCTACCATCTGTTCTGAGGAAGGGTCATCAGACCCAAAACATTAACTTTAATGTCTCTTCACAGATGCTGCCAGATCTGCTGAACTTTACCAGCCACTTCTGTTTGAGCTTCTGCTTTAAGCATACAGTTCTTTTGGTTTTTATATGGTAGGTTTGCGCTGATACTGTCAGGTTTGTGGGGGTGGGGGTGGGGGGTGGGGTTAAGGCACAGACATGGGGCTTGGGTGAGGTTGGGCTGGGTGGGATGGAGTTACTTGGGATTTGGGATGAGGAGAGTTGGTTTCAGACAGGGAATGGAACTGCTGGAATTGAAGTGGGAATCAGGAGAGGGTACAGTGGGGTTGGGACAACAAAGCAGGAAGTTTGGGTAGAGTTTGGGGTGGGAGGAGTTGAGATGGGGGATGGATAATTCAATTGGGCAGGATTTGGGGCAGTTGCTTGGTAATGAGCATTGAACAAGTGGACAGACAGTTTTGTGTCACTGAGTTTACTGTCCTTTGCTCACACCCAAACTGAAGGCACTCAGATTCTGCCTCCAACATTCAGACCTCAGCTGGGAGAAAGGACTGCATTGACATGGGCACTGCCATTGCCTCAATAGTCAAGATGAAAAATCAATGAACTTTTTTCATGAGGCAAATGTTTTTAGCTGAGAGGCTTTCAAACTCATATCCTATGCAATTTGTTTTTTAAATACACAAATATTCTGAGAATAGGAATACAGAATCAGAAAGAGACCATTCCAAAGAACAAAGAAAAATAGCACAAAAACAGGCCCTTCGGCCCTCCAAGCTTGCAGGAACACATTCTGTCCTTCCATACTAAAACTGTCTTCACTTACAGTATCTGTATCCCTCGATTCCCTTCCTATTCATGTATTCCTCCAGGTGCTTCTTGAGTGATGCTATTCCATCTGCTTCCAACATCTCTTTTGGCAATATGTTCCAGCTACTCACCACATCTTATGCAAAAAATGTGGCTCGCACATCTCCTTTAAACCTCCCTCCTCACACCTAGAATCTGTTTCCACTCCCCGCCCCCCCCCCACCGAGTAATTGACCACTCCACCCTGGGAAAAAGCCTCATACTTTCCACTCTATCCATGCCATTCACAATCTTATAAACTTCTATTTGTTCACCCTGAACCTCCTGCACTCCAGTGAAAACAAATCCAGCCTATCCCACCTTTCTTCATAGCTAAAACCACCCAAACCAGGCAACATCCTGGTAAACCTTTTGTGTACCCTTCCCAAAGCATCCACATCCTTCTGGTAGTGTAGTAACCAGAACTGCATGCAATATTCCAAGTGTGGCCTAACTAAAGTTCTATAAAACTGCAGCATAACTTGACTATCATTGTACTCAATGCCCTTTCCAACGAAGGCAAGCATGCCATAGGCCTTTTTATACTCCCATATTGACCTGTAATGCCACCTCCAGTGATCTGCAGGCCTGCACACCCAGATCCCCCTGCATATCAATACTCTCAAGAGCTCTGCCAATTACTGTATAATCTCCAACCATATTTGACCTTCCAAAATGCATCTCCTCACATTTGTCTGCATTAAACTGCTTTTGCTATTTTTCTGCCCATGCCTCCAACTGATTCTTGGTAGTGTAGATGAGCAGAGAGATTTTGGTGTCCAAGTACATAGGTTCTTGAAAGTTGCCACCCAGGTTGATAGGGTTGTTGAGAAGGCATATAATGTGTTAGTTCTTATTGGTAGATGGATTGAGTTTCAGAGCCATGAAGTCATGCTGCAGCTGTACAAAACTCTGGTGCGGCCATATTTGGAGTATTGTGGACAGTTCTGGTCACCACATTATAAAAAGGATGTGGAAGCTTTGGAAAGAGTTCAGAGGAGATTTACTAGGATGTTGCCTAATATGGAAGGAAGGAAGGTCTTACGAGGAAAGGCTGAGGGACTTGAGGCAGTTTCATTAGAGAGAAGAAGGTTGAGAGGTGACTTAGGAGGGCATGGTGACTCAGTGGTTAGCACTGCTAGCTTACAGCACCAGGGACCCGGGTTTGATTCCTGCCTCGGTCAATTGTCTGTGTGGAGTTTGCTCGTTCTCCTCATGCCTGTGTGAGCTTTCTCTGGGTGCTCAGGTTTCTTCCCACAATCCAAGGATGTGCAGGTCAGGTGAATTGGTCATGCTAAATTGCTTATAGTGTTAGGTGTGTTAGTCAGGGGTAAATATAGCATTCGGGAATGGGTCTGGGTGTGCTACTCTTGGGAGGGTCAGTGCGGACTTGTTGGGCCGAAGGATCTGTTTTCAGACTGTAGGGAATCTACTCTTAATTGATAGGGTAGACAGTGGGAGCCTTTTTCCTTGGATGGAGGTGGCTAGTATGAGGGAACATAGCTTTAAATTGACAGGCAATAGATATAGGACAGATGGCAGAAGTAGTTTTTTTACTCAGAGAGTAGTAGGGGCATGAAATGCATTGCTCGCAACAGTAGTAGACTCGCCAACTTTAAGGGCATTTAAATGGTCGTTGATAAGCATATGGATGAGATTAGAATAGTGTAGGTTAGATCAGTTTCAGATTGGTTTCACAGGTCAGCGCAACATCAAGGTGTATACTGCATTGTAATGTTCTATGTTTTATGATCTATTACTGCTGTATGCTTTGGCAATCATCCTCACGATCTGGAACTCCAACAATTTTTTGTATTGTCTGCAAGCTTACTAATTGGACCAGTTTTGTTTTCCTCCAAATCATTTATGTAGAACACAAACAGCAGAGGTCCCAGCACTGATCCCTGTGGAACACCACGAGTCACAATCCTCCATCCTTCCACCACTACCTCTTGTGACGAAGCCAGTTCTGTACCCATCTTGCCAGCTCACCCTGATACCACGTGACTTCACCTTTTGTACCAGTCTGCCATGAGGGTCCTTGTCAAAGGCTTTACTGTAAACATGTAAACAACATCAGCCACTTTTCCCTCATCAATCATCTTCATCACCTTCACCAGAGCTGTTCTATCGTTCAGTTGATTTGATCTTGGTGCGATTTGCACTAACAAATTCCACTTAGTAGCAATTGACCCCTTTGCAAAGGAATGGCACAGCAATAACAATCTGGGAAAGTGTAATGATTAGATTAGATTCCCTACAGTGTGGAAACAGGCCCTTCGGCCCAACCAGTCCATACCGACCCTCCGAAGAGTAACCCATCCAGTCCCATTTCCCTCTGACTAATGCACCTATCACTATGGGCAAGTTAGCATGGCCAATTCACCTGACCTGCACATCTTTGTACTGTGGGAGGAAACCGGAACACAGACACGGGGAGAATGTGCAATCTCCACACAGACAGTCGCCCAAGCTGGAATTGAACCTGGGACCGTGAGGCAGCAGTGCTAACCTGCCACTCACAGTGGTCAGCCAGGAGGCAAGAGTCTTCAGTACCCACTCCCAGTCTGTTGCCTTGATTGCAGAAAGTGGACAAAGAGCTAAAGTTTGTACGAGGAGGATAAAGAAGAGAGGAAATTTTATTTAACTGTCAGAGAACCTTATCAGAGGGACATACGTGGATCAGGAAGGATATTACACAGCACAGATCAGAGCCTGGAAGAAGGAAATGAGCTTTTCCAACAGCAGCTTGTTTCAGTGTTTTCTCCCAGTGAGTGCTGAGGCAGTTCCATTGGAAAGGAAACTGATGAGTGGTTGTGGAAGCAGGTGGAAGCTGGCTCAGAGATAATCCTGGAAAAGGAAAGGGGCTTCTTGAAGGGCCAGTGACTCACACAGATCTGTCCCTCATTGGCTGGATAATAATGACATCATCCATAATGACTGCCTCAAACACACTGCCCCCATCATTTCTATTCACTTTTCAACCTCCTACTTCTTGATGGGTATGGCCATATAGTAGAGAAGATTAGAGTAATACAGCATGGAAACAGGCTCTTCAACCCAAACTGATCTGTGCCAACCATAATGTCCACTCAGCTAGTTGCAATTGCCTGCAATTGGTCCATATCCCTCTAAACCCGTTCCATCCATGTACCTGTCTGAATGTTTTTTAAATGTTGCTATTGTACCTGCCTGAACCACTTTCTTTGGCAGCCCATTCCACATAAACATCATTCCCTGCATGAAGAAGTTGCCCCTCAGGTCCTTCTTAAATCACTCCCCTGTCACCTTACAGCTATGCCCTCTCGTTTTCAATTCCCCATTCCTAGGAAAAAGACATGTGCTGGTTAGGTGGGATCCTGAGGTTGGAAACTCCACAGCACCATGGATATGTTTGCACTGGAGACAGCACAGAGGAGATTCACTGGGATGGAAAGTCTCAGTTATGAGGACAGCTTGGATAGACTGTGTTTGTTTTCCTTGGAACAAAGGAGGCTGAGGGTGATCTGATTGAGGTTTACAAAATAATGAGAGGTATAGACAGAGTAGATTGTGGGGTCCCTTCCCCAAGGCAGACATGTTAAAAACCAGAGGGCATAAGTTTATGGGAAGTTAAGGTAAATGTAACTTGGTGTTTGTTGATCAGCGTAGACATGGTGGACTGAAGGTTCTGTTTGAATGCTGTATGACTCTGTGAATCTATGACCATGGTTCAAAGCTCAGCTGAGTAGATATCAAGAAAAGTGTCTGTGAAGCTGTTAGATTACTATCCAACACCACCTTTCTTTATCCAGTCTGGGTCTCTATGCGACTCCAGTCCCACCACAATGCACTGGCCTGACCTGACCCTCTGCTGTAACCGAATGAGACATTTGTTTTCTGTGAAGCTGCCAGAGAGGATTCACTATCTCAGAGCAACGAGTGAAGGGCACCAATGTTCTGTACATCCAGTGATGCCCATATCCTGAGATAACAGTAGAATGAACAGAGGCCAGTCTGTGCAGTGACCTCTTCCCCATTCTCCCCCCGCTGCCCAGTGAATGAGAAGAGACAATTCTCAGGTGGAACAGACCTCCCCCATGCCCTTTTTCCAATGGCCTCTGTCTCATCCTCTCCAACCCAAATGATTCCATTCTAGACCAGATCTGCACAACGCCAGGCTCAGGTTAGGACTAGGGTTAGGGTTAGCATTAAGGTTGGAGTTAGCGTCAGGGTTAGGGTTAGGGCTAGGACTAGGTTTAGGGTTAGGGTTAGGGTTACCATTAGCGTCAGGGTTAGGATTAGGGTTAGGGTTAGGGCTAGGACTAGGGTTAGGGTTAGTGACTGCCACATGGTCCATCCATCTCTTCTCTCCCCCAGTTTCCTGGTGAATAATAAGTTGGGGCTCTGGAATTTTACTCTATATCTGTTTTACGTAAGGGAATAAATTCAAATCACTTCAGGTTTACAGTAACATAGAATTGTTAAAGCAAAACAAAAGGTACTTTCAATCCATCATGCCTGTGCGAGGTCTGAATCAGTATTTCAATACATTGTCTTGCCTCTCACCCTAACATCGCTCATGGTTCCTTTTCAAATACAGTCAACAGCTTTCAAGAAGGAATTGGATATAGTTCTTGGGAGTAAAGGGATAAAAGGGAATGGGGAAAAGCTGGAACTGGATATTCAGTTAGATGAACAGCCACATCATATTGAATATTGGAGCAGGCTGGAAGGGCTGAATGGCCTACTCCTGTTCTGATTTCCTATGTTTCTATCTTTCTAATACCTTGTTTGATTGCCTCAATTGAACTGGTCTCCCCCTGCAGTATTTGGCAGTGCATTTCAAACTCTAACCACTTACTGCATGGAAAAGGTTTTCCTCATGTTGTTTTTATCAATGTCTTTAAATTTTTGCCCTTTCAATCTTGGTCCTTTCATAAGTGTTAGAAATCACATGACACCAGGTTATACCGTCCAACAGTCCTGCCCCACTGTATTCAGCCTTACAGTTTCCCAACCCCACACCACCCTTTTCTATATCCTACCCAAAGTTCATAAACCTGACTGCCCCTGCTTCTGCCTGCTCCTGCCCCACAGAACTCATCTCCTCTCATCGTGACTCTGTCTCTCCCCTTTGATCCAGGAAGACCCTATCTATGTTCGGGACACAACTTGTGCCCTCCACCTTCTCCATGACTTATGATTCCCTGGCCCGCAACTCCTCATCTTCACCATGGACATCCAGTCTCTCTACACCTGTACCCCCATGAGGAGGGCCTCAAGGCTCCCTGTTTCTTCCTCTCCTACAGACCCAGCCAGACTCCCTCCACCCAACACTCTCATCCACTTGGTGGAACTGGTCCTCACCCTTAATAACTTTTCCTTTCAATTCTCCCATTTCTTACAGACCAGTGGCTATGGGAACCCATGTGGATCTGAGCTATGCCTGCTTCTTCAGAGGAGATGTGGAACAGTTCCTCCCCTGCAGTCACACCCGCATCATCCTTCACCTAGCCAGGGAACGAAACGTTTGCAGCAAAAACTTCCAGCTCGGCGAGCAGAACCACAACAACGGATACCCGAGCTACAAATCTTCAATCAGATTTTAAACACTTACGGGCGAGAAACGCTGAAACAAGCCAGGAGATGGGAATCCTGCGCTAACCGCCTCAGCGCAACATATGAACAACTCCGGTTCCTCCACGAATGCAGAAAAAATCAAATCCTTCCACAATGTGTCAAGTACAGACCTCCAGTAAATAACCCACAAGCCAGGGAAACAGCCAAGAAGAACGGATTCAGGATGGTCCAGGTAATGATCACAGACGCTCACAACCGACTGCACAGATACAAGCAAGAAATTGCGCGCCAAAAGTCGTTAATTTCAAAAACCACTAATCAGGAATGGACCCGGACCATAGAACAGGCTATCACTATAGGACAGAACAGGACAACACTCCACAAAAAAACAGCACTAAGAGAAAAAATGGACAAACTAACACACAAAAAGGAGGACACTACAACACACAACTGGATTAAAAACCTCTCCCACAGACAGCTCACAGACATGGAAAGAACTATACTGGCCAAGGGACTCAAATACAACCACAGGGATGCCAACACAGCAGACTTCCTAGCAGCACTAGAAAGCACACTCAGGAACAATGGACTGACAGAAGAGACACAACAAACAGTGAGACAAACGGTAGTACCCATGATGATAAGAAAACGACAAACACATAACCTCAACACCAAGGAGAGGGAAGCACTGAAAGCACTGAAAAATGACAAAAACATAATCATACTACCGGCAGATAAAGGCAGAATGACGGTCATCCTAGATAAATCAGACTACATCAATAAAGCACAACAACTACTCGCAGACACCAACACCTACCAAATGAAGGATTCTGACCCCACACCACAACTCACCAATAGAATAAACAACACACTAAGGAATCTACAGAAAAACGGACAGATAACCAAAGCGGACCAGCAAAGAATGAAACCTGAAAGCAACAACATCCCCAGATTCTATGGACTACCCAAAGTACACAAACCAGACATCCCACTCAGACCCATAGTATCACTACCAGGGACACCAGCATACAAACTGGCCAAAGAACTACAACAAAAACTGAAACACCTAGTCAGCGGATCCAAACACTCCATACAATCAACACAGGAATTCTTGGACGTCATCAGGAATACACACATAGACAAAGAAGAAACCATGGTATCATTTGACGTGACGGCACTGTTCACTTCAATTGACAAAACCCTAGCCAGAGAAACAATAGCCAACCTACTGGACATACATAACAGAACACAGGAGGCCGAACCTATCAACAAGGACGGCATACTTAAACTACTGGACCTGTGCCTCACCACACACTTTACGTTCAACAATCAGATATACGAACAAATCAACGGAACACCCATGGGATCACCAATCTCGGGACTCATAGCAGAGGCAGTTATGCAAAGGTTAGAACATACAGCCATACCACAAATCCAACCCAAACTCGGGATCAGATATGTTGATGACACCTTTGTAATCATCAAAAACACAGATATAGAAAAAACACACCGGATCATCAACGCCACACTCACAGGAATCCGATTCACACGAGAAGAGGAAAAGGATAGCCAACTCCCATTCCTAGACGTGTTAGTAGAGAGAACACCCAACGGAGAATTCACCACAAGGGTACACAGGAAACCAACACACACAGACCAAGTCTTAAACTATGAAAGTAACCACCCCAACACACACAAACGAAGCTGCATCAGGACACTATTCAAAAGGGCCACAACACACTGCAGTACACCAGAACTGCGAAAAGAGGAAGAGGAACATCTATACAAGGTATTCGCCAAAAACGGATACCCACGCAACTTTATCACCAGATGCCTAAGAGATAGACCGAGGAACGAGGACATGCCACAACCAAAAGGACTAGCCACTCTACCATACGTCAGGAGCGTCTCAGAACTGACAGCCAGACTACTGCGACCCTTAGGACTCATAACAGCACACAAGCCAACATCCACGCTCAGACAACAACTCACTAGAACAAAGGACCCAATACCCAGCATGAGCCAAACTAACGTAGTTTACAAAATACCATGCAAGGACTGCACAAAACACTATATAGGACAAACAGGAAGACAGCTAACAATCCGCATCCATGAACATCAGCTAGCCACAAAACGACACGACCAGCTATCTCTAGTAGCCATACACTCAGACAACCAGCAACATGAATTTGACTGGGAAAACACCACTATCATAGGACAAGCCAGACAGAGAACAGCCAGAGAATTCCTAGAAGCATGGCATTCATCCCCAAACTCCATCAACAGACACATTGACCTGGACACCATATACAAACCACTACAGCTGAAACTGACACCCGGAAACGGCAAGAACATCCATCAACAGACGCATCGACCTGGACCCCACATACAAATCACTGCAGCTGAAACTGACACCCGGAAGCGGCAAGAACAAACCAATACAAATACCGGAAGAAACATCAAAGCAGCGCTTCACACGAGGCTCCAACAGCACTGATGATGTTCCCTAGCCAGGGAACGAAACGTTTGCAGCAAAAACTTCCAGCTCGGCGAGCAGAACCACAACAACGGATACCCGAGCTACAAATCTTCAATCAGATTTTAAATCCTTCACCTTTTCCTCCATTACATCGATGACTGTATAGGCACTGCCTCATGCTCCCATGAGGAGCTCAAACATTTCATCAACTTCACCCACACCTTTCACCCTGACCTTAAGTTCACCTGGACCATCTTTGACCTTTCGCCCCTTCCTGGACCTGCTCGTTTCTATCTCTGTCAACTGACTCAGCACTGACATCTATTTCAAACTCACCAACTCCCACAGCTGTCTCAACTACACTTCCTCCCACCACCTCCCTCCTGCAAAGATGCAATCCCATACTCCCAATTCCTCCGCCTCTGCCGAATCTGCTCCCAAGATGAGTGATTTCACTCCAGGATATCCCAGATGTCCTCCTACTTCAAGGACTGTAATTTTCTCTTCCCCATGATTAACAATGCCCTCAACAGCTTCTCCTCCATTTTCCATACCTCTGCCCTCCAACCCCATTCCCCCCAACCACAACAAGGATAGAGGCCGTCATCCTCACATTACAACCAAATAATCCCACCACTACAATGATATTTACCTCCCCACTCCTATCCGCTTTCAGCAGAGTCTGTTCCCTCTGCGACTCCCTCGTCAGGTCCACACTCCCCACCAACCTCTCCTCCACAGCTGGTACCTTTCCCGGCAGTCATAGATGTTGCAACACCTGCCCCACACCTCCCCGAGACCTCTGTCCAAGGCTCCAAAGAATCATCCCAAATTCAGCAGGGATTCACCTTCATTTCCTTTAACCTGGTATATTGCATCTGTTGATGTCAGTGTAGTCTCCTCTACATCGGGGAGACTGAATGAAAACTTGGGGACTGGTTCAGGGAACATCTGTGGTCTGTACGTTCCAATCAACCTCACTTTCCAGTTGCCAGACATTTCAGCTCCCTCTCCCATTCCCCTGATGTCATGTCTATCCTGCGCCTCCACCACATGCAAACTGGAGGAAGAACACCTCATCTTCCCTTCAGGAGTTTACAACCATTAGGCCTTAACATAGAATTCATCAGCTTTCAAATTTCCCCAACTCCCGCCTCATTCCTCACCACCCCCTTGACCTGACCCAACCTGTCCACCTTCCTTCCCACCTATCTTGCTCCACCCTTCCCACTGATCCCCAATCACAATCATCACCTATCACCATCTCACCTACCCTTCCCCGGCCCCACCCCCTCCCTATTTATTTCTCAGCCCCCTTCCCCCTCCCCAGTCCTGATGAAAGGTTCTGACCTGAAATGTCAACTCTCCTGCTCCTCTGATGCTGCTTGACCTGCTGTGCTTTTTCCAGTTCCATACTTTATCGAAACCAACAGGACTTTCACAAGTGGGAAGAGATTTTACCCTGTCCATCACATCATGATCTTTAACACCTCAATTAATCTGATTTTAACCCTCTAATCTCCAAGGAAAACAATCCCAGTTTCTCCAACCTCCCTCACAGTGGGAAGGGAGAGAGCTTAACTCAAAAAGCTCCAAACTTTACAGGAAAAACACAAACTCCGGAAATAGCTGACTCAGACAATGTCAGAACAGACAGGAAAAGTACACTGTGAGATATAAAAGCTGAACCAGGCCATATAGCACCATCAGGTCTTCCAGCCATACAATGAGATCTTAGCTGCTCTGTTAAACCTCAACTCTCCCCTCCTGCCTTTTCCCCATAACCTTTGATTCCCTTACAGATTAAAAATTGATCTCAGCCTTGAATATATTTAATGACCCAACATTGACAGCCCTCTGTGATAAAGAATTCTACAAATTTACTCCCCTTGAGAGAAGAGATTCTTTCCCATCTATGCCTTAAACGAGGTGACCCTCATTCGGACATGTTGCCCTCTGGTCCTAGACTCCCCGACAAGGGGAAGCAACCTTTCCACATCAAGTCCACTAAGGATCTCTCATTCTTCTAAACTCCAATGAGTACAGGCCCAACCTACTCAAATCTCCTCCTAACACAGTCTATCTACACCCAGAATCAGCTTAACAAACTTTCTCTGGACTGCCTCCAATGTCAGTATACCTTTCCTTAGATAAAGGACCCAAAACAGTTCACTGTATTCCAGCTGTGGTCTGACTAGTGCCTTGCATATTAAGGCCTCCTAATTTTGAACTAAATAACAACATTCCATTTGCCTTCTCTATTACCCATTGAACTCCCAAATTGTCCAGTGCTGCAGCTTGCTGCAATCTTTCTCCTTTTAAATATTCGGTTCTTCAATTCTTCCTGTCAAAGTACATGACCTCATATTTTCCCACATTGTATCCATCTGTCGTGTTTTTGCCCACTTGCTTAACCTGTCTATGTCCCTCTGCAGACTCTCTGGGTGATCCTCATCAATTACCTTCCCACTGGTTTTGTGCCATTTGCAAACTTGTCTACATTCATTTACCACATCCAAGTCATTAATATATATTTTCAATCGTTTTAGCCCCAGCTCTGATCCTTGTGGCTCACCACTAGTTACAGGTTACCATTTTGAAATAACCCCCATGAGCTTAGCCATTAATTAGCCAACATTCTATCCATATGGATATATTACCCCCAACACTAGGGGCTCCTGACTTACTAATTCATAACATCAATCCTACTTGTTACCTCATCAAAGAATTCTAATAAATTTGTCAGGAATGATATTTCCTTCATGGAAAATGCTCTGCTGATGCATCATTTGTAACAGACTATTTCACATTTTCTCAATAGCACACGTTAAGCTAACTGGCCTAAAGTCACCTGTTCTTTGTCTCCTCCTATTTTGAATAGTGGTGTTACACAACCGCACTTTTCCAATCTTCTCAGACTTTTCCAGAATCTAAGGATTCTTGAAAAATTACTACTGAGAGAATGTCTGTACTGAAGGAGTGCTGCACTGTCAGAAGGTCAGTGCTGAGTGAGTGTTGCACTGTCGGAGGATCAGTACTGAGGGAGTGCCGCACAATCAGAGGATCAGTACTGACGGAGCACCACACTGTTTGATGGTCAGCACTGATGGAGTGTGATTACTGTGAGCTAAAGCAAAAGAGACTCCTTTAGGATTTTGTAATGTATTCATGCCTTTTGCACAAACTTATTCTTCAGCTAAGTAGAAAAGCTGGTTATCAACTAATCTGCTATGCACAATTAAACTATAGACCATTAATCCCAAACACACATTGTTACACAGATGTGATAACAAAGGCAACATTGTGCAGATATCATCGATTTGAAAAAAATATATGTGAATGAGGACCATTGCCCTTGTGTCAAGAGTTCGAATTTTCGGTTTCTTCAAATTCCTGTCAATAAGATCTGATTGTTGAAATTTACAGAGTGATGAAAAATCTTCAGACTAGTTTTCATATTCAGATTGGAACGAGTTAGGAGTCCTGATATTTGGAACTTCATCAGGTTTGCAAACAAATTCATTAAGAGAAAAGTGAGACTTTATCTTGTTTTTCTTTAAGGGTTATTTTGTACTGAGAAAGGGATGGTTTGTGTTACCCTATTACAAGTTAACCCGATATGTTGTTGCTTGGCAAAAAACAGCATAGGAGTCTTCCAAGTTTGTTTGTCCAGTAATTAAAGGCTGTAACATACCAATATCAAAGCTTTCCCTGTTTAAAGCTTTTATTGGAGCTTTTCTCCCTAAAAACACTTGCTTTCCCAGTAAACTGTTAATACTTCACAATTCTCTTTGAGCTTTTGATTTTTTTCCAGAATGTCATTGAAGTCTCTTCAACCTAGAAATGGCCAAATTGTTCAAAGTTCCAATTTCTTATAGTCCACGAATATATATAGATTTCTAACATAACTCCACTCTTGGGAAATGAAACATCATTTCCAAATGTGTTTATTACAATATGCACAGCATATATAACAAAACTCCAGAAAATTACATCTTTACAATAAGATGTATGCAATATTTTACAAACTTTTCTTTACTGTCCAAACTATTCCATCATCATCATATTCTTAATTGTACACCTATTATTGTTTAATCTTTCCTAGACATATGAAGAATTCTTGTCATATAAAGTTGAATTTTCTTCCCAAGTGTTGCTGTATATTAATACATTATCTAAGTAAACCATATTATTCTGTATAGTCAGTGTGATACAGTTCATAAATCTTTATAATGTAGTTAGAACATTGTTAATTCTGAATGGCATGATTCGATATTGATCCAACCCAGTTGGTGTGACAAGATCTGATATGTTTTTAGCTCTTGTCAATAGTACTTGCCAGTACCCCTTCAATAATCAATCTTAGCAAGGAAAGAACACTGTCAATCAACACAATCCTCAAATTGTGGAATTTTTATGAAATTATTTTATTGATTGAATTTACTTTTCTGCATTATGCAGAATCAGTTTGACCTGTCAGGTTTAGGAACTAATTGTACTGGAGAATTCCAACTGCTTTGTCTCGTTTCAGTCATGTGATTTAATAGCATGGATTGATTCTTTATTCTAACCTGAGCTTGTTTCTCTGGGCTTCAGCTATGAGAATGATATTATTGTGCTGATTCCCATATATTCACATCACATCTGGCTAAGGTTGAACACCTTGTTTATCTCTGCAGGTAATCTTTTATTGAATTCCACAAGGAACCTTACTCGATATTTCCTTTGTGCTTCCCCTAAATATGAAAATGTAGTGTCAAGCTGATACAGTTCTTCAATATTAGCTACTTGGATAGTGGGAGGTTCACTTTGTGAATCATACACATCACCAACCTCATTCCAAACTGTCTTCATCCTCCTGCAACTGGAGAATCTATCAAATAATTCACTTTACCAAACCTTTTAATTACCTTGTCTGGACCACTCTATCTCATTTTCGGAGTTTCACCCTGTAATGACATTAACATATTAAGAACCTATTTGTAATATCCTAGTTATAATGTGCTTGTCTACTCATACCTTTACCTCTACCTGTACAGTTTTTAAAAATGTTCCTGTACTACTTAGCATGTTTCTGTGAATGTCTAGAAATGTTAAAGATCAATTTTCCTGCCTTCAAAACTTTTTCTTGATCAATTTTAATAGTTCTTGTATCTCATGACTTGTCTCAAGTATCTGTCTTACAGGTAGAATGTAAGGAATTTATATTCCCATCCCTTGCCATTTAGAAGCATTTGCATGACCATTTCCTAGTTATTAAGAATGAATATACAGTCTTCACTTGCCATTCAGAGACATTTGCATCATCATCACCTATTCAGAATCAATTAGAACATTGCGAATAAAATTCTGACTGCACCCTATAGTTACAAAAAAAAATGATTTGCAACAGATCAGGTCATTAAGGGCTAGAACATAGAACATACAGCACAGAACAGGCCCTTCGGCCCTCAATGTTGCGCCGACCTGTGAACTATTCTCAGCTTGTGCCCCTACATTATCCCATCATCATCCATGTGCTTATCCAAAGATTATTTAAATCTCCCTAATGTGGCTGAGTTAACTACACACCCTTACCACTCTCTGAGTAAAGAACCTGCCTGGCATCTGTCTTAAATCTATCACCCCTCAATTTGTAGCTATGCCCCCTCATACAAACTGATGTCATCATCCTATGAAAAAACTTTCACTGTCTACCCTATCTAATCCTCTGATCATCTTGTATGGCTCTATCAAATCCCCTCTTAGCCTTCTTCTTTCCAATGAGAACAGACCCAAGTCTCTCAGCTTTTTCTCATAAAACCTTCCCTCCAGGCCAGGCAACATCCTGGTAAATCTCCTCTGCACCTTTTCCAATGTTTCCACATCCTTCCCGAAATATGACGACCAGAACTGTACACAATATTCCAAGTGTGGTCGCACTAGCGTTTTGTATAGTAGCAGCAAGATATTGCGGCTCTGAAACTTAATCCCTGTTCCAATGAAACCTAACACACCATATGCCTTTTTAACTGCACTGTCAACGTGGGTGACAACTTTCAGGGATCTATGTACATGGACTCCAAGATCCCTCTGCACATCCACACTACCATTGACCCAGTCTTTCCATTGACCCAGGACTCTGCCTTCCTGTTATTCTTCCCAAAGTGAATCATGTCATAATTTGGTTGCATTGATCTCCATTTGCCACCCCTCAGCCCAATTCTGCAGTTTATCCAAGTCCCCCTGCAATCTGTAACATTCTTCCAAACTGTCCACTACTCCACTGACTTTAGTGTTATCTGCAAATTTACTAACCCATCCACCTAAGTTATTTATAAAAATGACAAACAGCAGTGGTCCCAAAACAGATCTTTGTGGTACACCACTAGTAACCCGACTCCAGGCTGAGTATTTTCCATCAACCACCACTTGCTGCCTTCTTTCAGAAAGCCAGTTTCTAATCCAAACTACTAAATCACCCTTCATCCCATGCCTCTGCATTTTCTCCGACAACTTATCATGTGAAACCTTATCAAAGGCTTTACTAAAGTCCATGTATACCATGTCAATTGCCCTACCTTCATCTACATGTTAGGTCACCTTCTCAAAAAACTCAATGAAGTTTATGAAACACGACCTGCTCTTGGCAAAACCATGTTGACTATCTGAAATAAAATTGTTGCTTGCGAGGTGATTATAAATCTTATCTCTCATAATCCTTTCCAAAACCTTTCCCACAACAGAAGTAAGGCTCATTGGTCTATAATTACCTGGGTCAACTCTACTGTCCTTCTTGAACAAGGGCACAACATTTGCAATCCTCCAGTCCCTGGTACCAAACCTTTGGGCAATAACGACTCAAAGATCAAGGCCAAAGGCTCTGCTATCTCCTCCCTAGCTTCCTAGAGAATCCTCAGATAAATCCCATCCGGCCCAGGGGACTTGTCTACTTTCACTCCTCCTTGAATTAATACCACCTGTTCGATCCTTTCTAGGCTAATATCTCGTATCTCATTCGTTTCCTTTACAATATTCTCCTTTTCCTGGGTGAAAACCGATGAGAAATATTCATTTAGCACCTCTCCGACATCCACAGAGCCCACACTCAACTTCTGACTTCCATCTTTGACTGGCCCTATTCCTTCCTGATGAAGAGCTTATGCCCAAAACGTCGAATTTCCATTCCTTGGATGCTGCCTGACCTGCTGCGCTTTAACCAGCAACACATTTTCAGCCCTATTCCTACCCTCATTATCCTTTTATTCCTCACATACCTATAGAAAGCTTTAGGGTTCTCCTTTATTCTATTTGCTAAAGACTGCTCATGTCCTCTCTTTGCTCTTCGTAACTCTCTCTTTAAATCCTTCCTAGCTGATCTGTAACTCTCCATTGTCTCATCTGTACCATCTTGCCTCATCAACACGTAAGCCGCCTCCTTCTTCTGCTTAACAAGAGATGCAATTTCTGTTGTAAACAGTGGTTCCCTTACCTTTAGGTGGCACGGTGGCTCAGTGGTTAGCACTGCTGCCTCACAGCGCCAGGGACCCAGGTTCAATTCCTGCCTCAGGCAACTGTCTGTGTGAAGTTTGCACATTCTCCCCGTGTCTGCGTGGGTTTCCTCTGGGTGAATTGGCTATGCTAGCTTGCCTGTAGTGTTAGGTGTCGGGGAATGGGTCTGGATGGGTTACTCTTCAGAGGTTCATTATTGACTTGTTGGGCCAAAGGACCTGTTTCCAGACTGTAGAGAATCTAATCTAATTGTATCACTTCCTCCCTGCCTGACAGGGACATACCTATCAAGGACACACAATATTTGTTCCTTAAACCAGCTCCACATTTCCATTGTCTGCATCCCCTGCATTTTGCTTCCTCATTCTATGCATCCTAATTCTTACCTAATCACATTATAATTGCCCTTGCCCCATCGATAACTCTTGACCTGTGGCATGTACCTATCCCTTTCCATCGCTAAACTAAAATGTAACTGAATTATGGTCACTCTGTCCAAAGTGTTCACCTACAACTAAATCAAACACCTGGCCTGGTTCATTACCAAGCACCAGATCCAGTGTGGCCTCCCCTCTTGTCGGCCCTTCGACATACTGTGTCAGGAAACCCTCCTGTACACACGGACAAAAACTGATCCATCCGACGTACTAGAGTTATAGCATTTTCAGTCGATGTTGGGCATGTTAAAGACCCCATAATGACCACCCTATTCCTTTCACTCCTACCCAGAATAATTTTGCCAATCCTCTCTTCCACCTCCCTGGAACTCTGCAGAAGCCTTTCAAAAACTCTAAGCAGTGTGACCTCTCCTCTCCTGTTTCTAACCTCAGCCAACATTACCTCAGTAGATGAGTCCTCGTCAAAAATTCTTTCAGTCACTGTTATACTATCCCTGACAAACAAGGTCACACCTCCCCCTCTTTTACCACCTTGTCTGATCTTAATGAAAGATCTAAATCCCGGAACTTGCAACATTCATTCCTCACCCTGTTCTATTCATGTCTCCGAAATGGCCACAACATCGAAGTCCCAGGTACCTATCCGTGCTGCAAGCTCACCTGCCTTATTTCGGATACTTCTGGCGTTGAAGTAGACACACTTCAAACCAGCTTGCTGTCTGCCAGCACATTCCTGTGACCGTGAAATCCTGTCACAGTCCTTCTACTCTCATTCTCCTGTGCACTGCAACGACACCTCAGGTTCCCAACCCCCTGCTGAGCTGGTTTAAACCCACCCGAATAGGACCAGCAAATTTCCCACCCAGGATATTAGTACCCCTCTAGTTCAAGTGAAGACCGTCCTGTTTGTACAGGTCCCACCTTCCCCAGAATGAGCCCCAATTATCCAAGTACCTGAAACCCCCCCTCCTGCACCATCCTTGCAGCCATGTGTTCAGCTGATATCTCTCCCTATTCCTTGCCTCGCTATCACGTTGGCATGGGTAACAAACCAGAGATAACAACTGTTTCTTCTAGCTCTCAGCTTCCACCCTCGCTCCCCGAAATCCTGCCTTACATCCCTATCCCTCTTTCTGTGTCTTTGGTACCTACATGGACAATGACTTGAGGCTGGTCACCCTCTCCCTTCAGGACCCCAAAGACACGATCCGAGACATCACGGACCCTGGCACCTGGGAGGGAACACACCAACCATGAGTCTCATTCATTCCTAACAAATCTCCTATCTGACCCTCTAAGTCCTCAGTGACTAACACTCTCCTCCTTTCCCTCCTTCCCTTCTGTGCAACAGGGACAGGCTCTGTGCCAGAGACCTGGGCCCAATTACATACCCCTGGTAAGTTGTCCCCTCCAATAGTATCCAAAATGGTACATATGTTTTTGCAAGGTTTGCAATGGTATATGTGTTTTTCAGAGGAACGACCACAGGGGATCCCTGCACTGACTGTTTTATCCCCCTTCTAACAGTCACCCAGCTTTCTTCGTGCTAGGAGTAACTACTTCCCTGTAACTCTTATCTATCACAGCCTCTGCCTCCTGAATGATCTGAAGTTCATCCAGCTCCCGCTCCAGTTCCAGTTCCCTCACACGGTCTTGCTGGAGCGAGAGTTGGGTGCACTTCCTGCAGATATATTGGATGGGACTCTAATGACAGCCCTGACCTCAAACATCATGCAGGAGAAACATTGCTCTCCCTACACTGCTATCCCTGCTAGTCCCCTTATCACACAAAAAAAGAGGATGATTTACATTATATTGTTTCTGGAGATGATCAGGTCACTGCATTGTGTCTTCAGTGGCATGTGACTGTGAGGGAGTGGCTTGGGGGTTGTCTTGTGGGCATTACTGACTGTGGTGTAAAGATTGTAAAGCATTGTGAAGAGTGTTAAGAGTTTCTCCACAGCTTGTACTGCACTTGCTTAATAAAATTTGTTTGTTCCTCACGGAAGTTGGCGTATTGCAGTTGCATCAATTGTATAAGAATCTCAAGAAAAAAGAACCTAACACTATGTTCTATGTAAAAGTTAAAGGTTTTATCAAAGTACACAAAGTCCCCATTTACCTGTCTGATAGACTCAGGCGAACAGAAAACATAGACTAGGTTTATGTACTTAACAAAAACCACTGTTTATTACAAATAGATTTTAGTTATAAGTAAACAATTTTGAACTATTGATGTATAATTCAATTACATAAAACTCTAATCTCCCCTACACACGCACACACACACACACACATGAACACCACATGGGTGCTATGGCAAAGGGACAGACTGGGAAAGCAGGTCACTGGTCCCTGATCCCAGTGCAGCTGTAGCACAGGCTATTACCTGACAATGTTGAAAATTGACTAAGTATGTCCTATACACAAAAAGTATTTCAAGTCTAACTTGGCCACTTACCACTCCATTCATCATGTGGAAGATGATGGAAGGTGTCATTAACAGTGCTATCAAGCAGCACATGCTCAGCAATAAGGTCTGAACTGGGGATATTTGCTGAAGATTGCACAATATTCAACACTTCAGATGAAGTGGTCATATCCCAAAGGATTATAAATTTGCTGTCTCATCAGAGATGATTGGTGATGATTAGCTGGTGCAGGAATTGAGTCCATGCTGTTGGCATTACTCTGTATCACAAACAGCCATCCAGCCAACTGAGCTCAGGCAAAGCCCTCCTCAGATACTGAAGCAGTCCATGTTCCAGTTCAGCAATGTCCAGACTTGGGCTGACAAGTGGCAAGTAACATTTGCACCACACAAATGTCAGATAATGACCATCTCCAATAAGACAATCCAACCACCACACTTGCCATTCAATGGCATTACCATCACTGAAACCCCTACTATCAACATCCATGGGTTACTGTTGACCAGAAACTCAAGTGGACTTGCCACATAAACACAGGGGCTACACGAGCACATCAGAGGATATGAAAACTGCAATGAGTAACTCACTGTGATTCCTCAAAACTTGTCCACCATCTACAGGTCACAAGTCAGCAGTTGATGGAATACTCCCCATGTGTCTGGATAAGTTCAGCTCCAACAACTCAAGAAGCTTGACACCATTCAGGACAAACCATCCTGCTTGATTGACATCACATCCACAAACATTTACTCCCTACACCAACAACACAGAGTAACAGAAATGTGCTCTGTCTACAAGATTCACTGCAGAAATTCACCAAAGCACCTTAGACTGCACCTTCCAACATGACCATTTCCATCTAGAAGGACAAGAGCAGCAGATACACAGGAACACTACGCACTGCAAGTTCTCCTCCAAGCCAAAAATCACACAACACCAGGTTATAGTCCAACAGGTTTAATTGGAAGTATACTAGCCATCGGAGCGACGCTCCTTCATCAGGTGATAGTGGAGGGCTCAATCGTAACACAGAATTTATAGCAAAAATTTGCAGTGTGATGTAACTGAAATTATACATTGAAAAATTGATTGTCTGTTAAGCCTTTCACCTGTTAGAATACAGTGATAGTTTTTCTTCTTTTATGTGTAAATCACAAAACCTTTTTTTTTAAAAAAGTTGCATTCTCAGGTTAGCAGTTAACAATGGTGATAGCAAGACAATATGTTGAAGGTGTTGGCCCCCTGTGTTCTGTCTGTGCCATGGTGTTTAGATTGATTCTAATCTAAAAAGTGAGATAACAGAGTTTTACATAACTTCATGCAGTTTTTGAGCTCAGAGTTCTACATGAATATATGTAGTTTTTGAGCAAAGTGCAATGTAACTCTGCAAGTACAAATTCACCCCACACAATATATGTGTGTATGTGGGTCTTTGTCTGTTTGTCTGTATGTATGTGTGTGTCTGTCTGGGTTGGGGGTTGTGAGTGTGAGAAAGTGTATGTGTGTGTGCGTAGTGAGTGCAGAGTGTCTTAAGTCTGTGAGGGGGTGCATGTGAGAGTGTGGTAGTGTGTGTGTCTGTAAGGGTGTGTGTGGGTGTCTGTGTGTCCCCACGCGTAATGGTGGTATCTATGTCCACATTCTGACACATTTGCAGCGCTTACCGTGACAGGGTTGCAAGACGTGTCAGAGTGTGGACATAGTGACCACCATTATGCATGGGAACACTCCCACCTTGTACATGGCAGGTACTCATGTGACTCAGCCAACGTTGTCTTACTTATATGTTACAGGCAAGGATGCCCGGAGGCATGGTACATTGGGGAAACCGAGCAAAGGCTATGACAACGGATGAATGGGCACAGCACAATGATCAACAGACAGGAGGGTTCCCTCCCAGTTGGGGAACACTTCAGTGGTCAAAGACATTCAGCCTCGGACCTTCGGGTGACCATCCTCCAAGGTGGACTTCGGGACAGGCAGCAGAGGAAAGTGGCCGAGCAGAGGCTGATAGCTAAGTTCGGTACCCATAGGGAGGGCCTCAACCGGGACCCTGGGCTCATGTCACATTACACGTGACCACCGTTGCACTGTATACACACACAGATACTCCTTCACTCACTCACACACACACACACACACACCCCACCCCAGACAGACACACACACAGACAGACAAAGACCCACATGTACACATGTATTTTGTGGGGTGAATTTGTACTTGCAGAGTTACATTGAACTTTGCTCAAAAACTGCATGAATTTATGTAAAACTCCATTATCTCACTTTTTAGATTAGAATCAATCTAAACATCATGGCATAGACAGAACACAGGGGGCCAACACCTTCAACATATTCTGGATCAGTTGGAAGAGCACAGCAGTTCAGGCAGCATCCTGGGGCTTTTGCCCGAAACGTCAATTTCACTGCTCGTTGGATGCTGCATGAACTGCTGTGCTCTTCCAGCACCACTGATCCAGAATCTGGTTTCCTGCATCTGCAGTCATTGTTTTTACCTTCAACATATTGTCTAGCTATCACCATTGTTAACAGCTAACCCGAGAATGCAACTTTTTAAAAAAAAGGTTTTGTGATTTACACATGAAAGAAGTGAAACTATCACTGTATTCTAACAGATGAAAGGCTTAACAGACAATCAATTTTTCACTGTATAATTTCAGTTACATCACACTGCAAATTTTTGCTATAAATTCTGTGTTACGATTGAGCCCTCCACTATCACCTGATGAAGGAGTGTCGCTCCGAAAGCTAGTGTGCTTCCAATTAAACCTGTTGGACTATAACCTGGTGTTGTGTAATTTTTAACTTTGTACACCCCAGTCCGACACCGGCATCTCCAAGCCCTCAAAGCCACACTAACTTGGAGATATATCATCATTCCTTTCATCTAACTGAGTCAAAATGCTGGAATTCCCTCTCTAAGGACATTGTGACTCTATCTACAGCAGATGGATTGCAGTGGTTCAGGAAGGTAGCTCACCACCACCTTCTCCAGGGCAATTAAGGATGGGCAGGAAATGCTGCCTCAGCTGGTGATGCTCACATCCCAATAATGAGTAAAAAAACCTCTAGGACAGGTACAGCACAGGGTTCCCTCCACCAGTGTCTCCATGAGACGCTCCCAGGGCAGGGCGAGTAGTGCCCAACCCTCACTGTATCCATGATCTCTGATTTCAGGGTCTGTTCTCCCCACCCACCCTGCCCTCTGGATTTGGGAGATATTGTTAGGCAGAGTGGGAGGTCTTGTTTTGACCAACCTCTTTTGGTCAGTAACTCAGTGCCATGAAAGATTCTTGGATCAGATCTCTGCTTGAACAGAGGGAATAAAGTTCCAAAGGAGGAGGTGAAGAGAACTTTTGTTTAAGTAGGATTGATTCTGATTTGTTCAGGATTGTGTCAGAGATACTAGAGATTAAACACACATTGAAACCTCTCCAGTAGTGACGTATCTAACTTCAATATTTCCTGACTCTATAAGACCCTGCCTAAAGGATTTAAATGTTGCTGCACTAACACTTTACAGATACCATAGTGGTAGCTACCAGTGTCAGAGCTCAGATGCTGTGGAATCTATCAAGGAGTTATTCCTCCACAGTAGCTGTCACTATCCTGTCCTCAACTGCCAAGCTGCAGACTCAGACTGGGGACCACCAGCAGCTGGACTCCTCTTGTCCCATCCAGCACAGTCTCTCTCATTCCTAAACTGATCATCTAGTTCTAGTTCTTCCCCACAAGGAGAAGTTTCTGCCCTGTCCACCCTTTCCAGTTCCCTTCAGGATTTTAGATGTTTCAATGTCATTACATCACATTCTTCTGAATTCCAATGATTTACAGACCCAGCCTGTCTGACATTTCCCTTCATCCCAGGAATAAGTCAAGGGAACCTACTCTGAACAATTTCTAAAACAAGGGGACCAATGTTCTCCAGATGTTGGCTTCTCTTTAGGAGAGTACAGCCACAATGGGCTGAACAGCCTCCCTCTTTGGTGGGGTCTCACTAACCCTCCTGTACAGCTGCAATGAAACGTTCCAGTTTTTATATTCCATTCTCCTTTGAATACTCAGCGACATTATCTTTGCCTTCCCAAAAGCCACTCCTCATTAAATGTATTTCAAGGTCAGTTTATGTTGTTCTCCTTGGTCATGTTCATGACTCTTACCATTGACTTGTGAGCTCATTCATAATTTAACTGATGTGACATTCGATGTGACTTGCAATGGTTAATAATGCTACAATGCTTTATCTGATCCACATTGTACACCAACTGGTAATTTTGGATGTAGGTTTGCTCACTGAGCTGGAAGGTTCATTTTCAGATGTTTCATCACCATTCTAGGTAACATCTTCAGTGACGGAGTACTGCTGGTGTTTCCTGCTTTCTTGCATGGTATTTTGTAAATGACATTAGTTTTGCTTGTTGTCTGTATAGGGTCTTTCAAGTTCATTACCTGCTGTTTTAGTGTGTTGGTGGGTTTCTGGGCTACCATGATGTCAAGGGATCTGAGTAGTCTGGCAGTCATTGTTACAAGAACTGTAACAAACACTACATTGGACAAACAGACAGAAAACTAGCAACCAGGATACATGAACATCAACTAGCCACAAAACAACATGACCCTCTCTCACTACTATCCTTACATCCAGATAAGGAAGGACACCACTTCAACTGGGACAACACATCCACCCTAGGGCAAGCCAAATAGAGACATGCATGAAAATTCCTAGAAGCATGGCAGTCCACCTGGAACTCTATCAACAAACACATTGACTTGGACCCCATTTACCACCCCTGAGAAAAAGAACAGGGAATGACATCACTATAGGAAATGATGTCATCACAGGAAATGACATCACAAACCCAAGGAAAACCAAACATATAAATAGAAAGCAGGAAACACCAACAGTGATCTGTCTGGCAGCTCACTGAAGGTGTTACCTAGTATGGTGACGAAACATCTGAAAATGAACCTTCCAGCTCAGCGAGCAAACTTACATCCAAAACCTCAACCTGAGCTAGAAATCTTCTCAAAATTTGCCAACTGGTAACTCTGTAACTAACTGCCAATCACCAACTGATCTCTACAATTTATTGACAATTTTTATCCTGGAATTCATCCCAGGTCACAGGTCTATCTATTACTTTGTCCAAACTTTAAACTTTTTTTTCAAAAAAACATACACAGCCTTAATAATTGCTGTCAACACCCAGCAATTTAAAGACAGATTCTGAAAGTGTGGCACTGGAAAAGCATAGTTGGTTAGGCAGCACCTGAGGACCAGGAGAGTCAATGTTTCAGGCATTAATCCTTCATCAGGTAGGGCTTATGCCGAAAACGTCAACTCTCCTGCTCCTCGGATGCTGCCTGACCTGCTGTGATTTTCCAGCGCCACATGTTTCATCTCTGAACTCGAGTATCTGCAGTCCTCACTTTCTCTTCAAAGACAGATTTTGTCAATTTGCTTTCTAATCCATTTCATCAGGTAAAGAGCCAAAACCCGCAGCAGTTTATAACCTGATGTGGTCATAACGCCACATTTGCAGGATATAGCAATCACCTTCAATTGGCCACTTGTTGTGTGTGAGTGTGTGAGAGAGGGACAACATGAGTGTGAGTGCGTGGGCCTGATTATGCATCTGAATGAATGATTGCGAATGGATGGTTGAGAGAGAGTCGGAATGAATTTGTATGAGTGAATTTGCATGTGAGAGTGTATTCTGGGTAATGAGTGTGGACATGTGTATGACTGAGACAGAGTCTGCGTTCCAGTGTGTGCATTAATGAGTGTGAGAATGTGCTGACACACACAGATACGCACTGTCCACCATTCCATGTGAGTTTTACAATCAGGAAGTTGAACTTCATTGTATAAGGATAGACATATCAGGAGAGGAACCATATGATCAGTGATGACAGAGCAGCGATGAAAAGGGGGCTGTCTAACCGACAATCTGATCCAGTGCTTTTTGACTGATTGCAGTATTTCCCACTCCAGCCCTTGTAGCATTGACAGACAAATTTTGATTTCAGTCGGCGCTTGTCCATGAAACTTAATCTGCCTTTGGTGTAGACCCTGAACGTGCCACGATCAGTCCTTGCGATAATCTTAAAGGATCTTTTATTCAGATGGAGGTAACTGTTTTCCTGAGGATGCTTGCGGTAACATCGGCCATGTTTGCTGCATAGATACTGGCTGCAGGTCTGGGCAGCGATAGTGACATTTACAACATACGGTCCCAGGGTACTCTTGATGTAATCCTTCACATGCTGGCAATTTACCTGCACAGGCACAGAGAGAGAGGGAGAGGCAGAGAAATTGGAAGGTTTAATAGGTGAAGCCAAGGCACCAGTAACCATAGTAATATTAGCATAAGGAGGAGACCACTGAGCCCCTCAAACAAGATCCACTTTGGGCAAGTTGAAGTTATTCCTAGTTCATAACCCGATTTCAATAGCTCCCTGTACTAAAACATTCATGGTTTTAATAAATCACAGAATCATTAGGAGACTACATGGACAATCCTGACTGCACTGGCTTGCCATTTCACTGAGTGCTAAAGCTCCACCTCCTCCTGGTATTCCTGAACATTGCTCATTTATGTAACACCCTCATTCCTGTTTGAAAGTTTCAATTGTATCTGTCTTTACCACACTTTGCTTTCTTAACTGCCAACTGAACCTGTCTGTTAACCTGAAGAGAATCTTGAACTAGAACTCTGAAGTCTCTTCATGTTTTGGATTTCAAAGCCTTTCCACGTTTAAAAAATAGTTTATACCTCTATTCTTCCCACTGAACTGCATAATCTCATTCTTTCTCACATTGTAGTCCATCTGCCACTTCTTTGCCAATTCTCTTAGCCTGTCCAAATCCTTCTGCAGACTCACCTCTTCCTCAACACTACCTGTCCCTCCATTTATCTTTGTGTTACTGCTAACTTAGCAACAATGCCCTCAATTCCGTCATCCAGATCGTTAACGTGAATAGTTATGGCCCCAACACTGACCCCTACAGAACTTTATTAGGGTCCTGCTACCATCCTGAAAAAGACCCCTTTGTGCCCACTCTCTGCCAGTCAGCCAATCCTGTATCCATGGCAGTATCTTGCACTTAATACACGGAGTCATACTTTTGTAGCAGCCTCTTATGTCATATCTTGTTAAAGGCTTTCTGGAATCCAAATAAATCATGTCCATCGTCTCTCCCTTGTCTAAATTGCTTGTTACACCCTCAAAAAACTCTAACAGATTTGTCAGGCATTATGTTCCTTTGACAAAGCAGTGTTGAGAAAGTGCAGCAGGCCAGGCAGGATCTGCTCCTTGGATGCTGCCTGGTCTGCTGGACTTTTCCAGCACCATATGTTTCAACTCTGGTCTCCAGCATCTGCAGTCCTCACTTTCTCCAAAGCAGTGTTGACTCCACGCTTTTTAGCTAGGAAGACCTAAAAAAAAGAGTTACGAAGAGCCAGGAGGGGACATGAGAAGTCCTTGACAGATAGAGTCAAGGAAAACCCTAAAGATTTCTATAAATTTATCAGGAATGAAAGAATGGCAAGAGTAAGATTAGGGTCAATCAAGGACAGTAGTGGGACATTGTGAGTGTAGTCAGTGGAGAGTGGGGAAGCACTAAATGAATATTTTGCGTCAGTATTCACACTAGAAAAAGACAATGTTGTTGAGGAGAACACTGAGATGCAGGCTACTAGATTAAGATGGAGGTTCACAAGGAGGAGGTGTGAGCAATTCTGGAAAATGTGAAAATAGATAAGTCCCCTCGACTGGGTGGGATTTATCCTAGGATTCTTTAGAAGCCAAGGAGGAGATTGCAGAGCCTTTGGCTTTGATCTTTATATTGTTATTGTCTACAGGAATAGTGCCAGAAGACTGGAGGATAGCAAATGTTGTCCCTTTGTTCAAGAAGGGGAGTAAAGACAACCCTGGTAATTATAGACATTGAGTCTTACTTCGGTTGTGGGTAAAGTGTTGGAAAAGGTTACAAGAGATAGGATTTATAATCATCTAGAAAGGAATAAGTTGATGAGGGATAGTCAACATGGTTTTGTGAAGGGTAGGTCATGCCCCACAAACCTTATTAGTTCTTTGAGAAGGTGACCAAACAGGTAGATGAGGGTAAAGCAGTTGATGTGTTGAATATGGATTTCAGTAATGCAATTGATAAAGTTCCCCATGGTAGGCTATTGTACAAAATACAGAGTCATGGGATTGAGGGTTGACTTAGTGGTTTGGATCAGAAATTGGCTAGCTGAAAGAAGGCAGAGGGTTGTGGTTGATGGGAAATTTTCATTCTAGAGTTCAGTTATGAGTGGTGTATCACAAGGATCTGTTTTGCATCCACTGCTGTTTGTCATTTTTATAAACGTTCCTGATGAAGGGCTTATGCTCGAAACGTCGAATTCCCTATTCCTGAGATGCTGCCTGGCCTGCTGTGCTTTGACCAGCAACACATTTTCAGCTGTGATCTCCAGCATCGGCAGACCTCATTTTTTACTCGAACATTTTTATAAACGACCTGGATGAGGGTACAGAAGCGTGGGTTAGTAAATTTGCGAATGGCACTGAGGTTGGTGGAGTTGTGGATAGTTCAGAAGGATGTTGTAGGTTGTAAAGGGACATTGATAAGCTGCAGAGCTGGGCTGAGAGATGGTAAATGGAGTTTAATGCGGAAAAGTGTGAAGAAGTGTGAAGAATACAGAGTACTGGGCTAATGGTAAGATTCTTGGTACTGGAGATAAGCAGAGAGATCTCAGTGTCCATGTACGGTATATAGATCCTTGAAAGTTGCCACCCAGGTTGATATAGTTGTTAAGGCATACGGTGTGTTAGCTTTTAATTGTAGAGGGATTGAGTTTCAGAACCATGAGGTCAGCTATAGCTGTACAGAACTCTGGTGCAGCCACACTTGGAGTATTGTGTACAGTTCTGTTCACTGCATTATAAGGAAGGATGTGGAAGCTTTGGAAAGGGTTCAGAGGAGATTTACTAGAAAGTTGTCTGGTCTGGAGGGAAGGTTTACGAAGAAAGGCTGAGGGACTTGAGGCTGTTTTTGTTGGGAAGAAAATGTTTGAGAGGTGACTTAATTGAGGCACATAAGATATTCAGAGGATTAGATAGGGTGGACAGTAAGAGCCTTTTTCCTCAGATGGAGATGGCTAGCACGAGGGAACATAGCTTTAAATTGAGGAGTAATAGAAATAGGATAGATGTCAGAGGTAGTTTCTTTACTCAGAGGGTGGTAGGGGCATGGAATGCCCTGCCTGCAACAGTAGTAGATGCTGCAAGTTTAAGGGCTTTTAAATGGTCATTGGATAAACATATGGAATAGTGTAGGTTCGATAGGCTTCTGATTGTTTTCACAGGTCAGCGTAACATCGAGAACCGAAGGGCCTAAACAGCACTGTAATGTTCTATGCACTATGTTAATTGGGGGTGTTAAATTAGCCATTTTGCAGTCGTTGGGAACCGTCCCTGACTCCAGAGATTCATGAAAGATCAACACTAATACCTCTGCAATCTCCTCAGCTATCTACATCAGAATGCTGGGATAGAGTCCATCTGGTCCAGGAGCTTTATCCACCTTCAGACATTTAAACTTCCCCAATAATAGTCATTGTGTCATAGAGGTCTACAGCATAGTAAGAATGCCTTTTGACCCATCATCTCCATACTGATCAAAAACAATCACCAAACTATTCTAACCCCATTTTCTAAAACTTGGCCCATAGTGTTCTTTGCCTTGGCATCACAAGTGTTCAACTAAACACTTCATCAATGTTCTGAGGGATTCTGCCTCTCCCACCCTTACAGGCAGTGAGTTCCATATTCCCACAATCCTCTGGGTGAAAAGGTTTTTCCTCACACTCCACTAAATCTCTTGCTCCTTACTTTCTCAGCTTTCCAGATCTATCCTCAGATCTGAAGTGTCTCATCCCTGAAGTATTCTCGTCAGCCTCTCCTCCACTTCCTTCCAAAAGAGCAACACCTTGAACTGGATAAAACTCCAGCTGAGTCTAAGATGCTTTCCCAATCAGCCAGTTCAGAGATTTTATTACATACCTCTGGAGCAGATGAGACTTGACATGGAGCCTCCTGGCTCAGAGGTAGGAACTGTATCACTACATCACTCTGTACTTGTGTCTTATACAAGTTCAAAATAACCTCCTTGCTCCTGTACTTTGTACAGCTATTAATGAAGCTTACAATATTCTCTCAACCTCTCCTTTCACCTGTAATAAATAGTGCATACATACTCCTAGATCCTTCTGTTCCCGCACTTCCTTTAATGCTGTTCCTATTTTTTAATACTCTTTTTCCATGTACTAAAATGAATCCTACAGCAAGTAACTGACTTCCTGACTCCCCATAGCCCGTCCACCATTGACAAGGCACAAGTCGGGAGTGTGCCTGGATGGCTGCAGCTCCAATAACACTCAAAAAGCTCAACACCATCTCGGATAAAGGAACTGGTTTGATTGACACCACATCCAGAAGCAATCATTTCCTCCACCACTGACATTCAGTAGCAGTAGTATTTATACAATACACTGCAGAGATTCACCAAAGCTCCTGAGACAGCACCTTCCAAGTCCTTGACCACTTCCAACTAGAAGGACAAGGGCAGTAGACAGATGGGAACACCGCCCCCTGCAAGTTTCTCTCCAAGCCAGTCATCATCTTGACTTGGAAATATATCACCATTCCTTCAGTGTCAAAGTGTCAATACTGAGGGAGTGTTACACTATCAAAGGGTTCAGTTCTGAGGGAGTGCCACATAGTCAAAGGGTCAGTACTGAGGGACTGTGGTACTGTCAATGGTTCTGGAACAGTTAATGTTGGAGATTATGTAGAGGATTAGGTTATTCTGGGTGGTTAATCAAAACTTTTAACGTAAGAGCCCAATGGAGACAAATTTGTCATGCCTGACCCCTGGTAGTCTTAGTAATTATGTTTAGCAGCCAATACAAATTCTACCTATTGCTATCATGCAATATACTCTACCTTTTATTTGAAACAAGTGTTTCTTCTTGTTAAGCTCACTGGTGGCTCATTCATTTCCATTGATAACCAAACAGGCCCGTTAGATCCAGTCTGGAGAAGATGATGGGTGGTTAGCTGGTCACATTTGGCTCCATGAAGTGAAAGGTGATTAATATATTATATGTCTGGGTTTAGATTTTAATTAGAGGCTAATGGATGTGGGTCAGTTCTGTGGAGGTACTTCTTAAGCAGATCAGGAAGTCATTAGGACAATGACCTAAGTGCATTATTTCCAAGAAACTGTGTGACTGCATTCAAGTGCTGTATAACACTTTAGTTCGACCACACTTAGAGTATTCTGTGCAGTTCTGGTTGTCACTCTATTGGAAGGGTGTGAAGGCTTTGGCAAGGGTGAAGAGGTTTATCAGGATGTTGTATGGATTGGAGTGTATTGGAGTGTATAAGGAGAGATTGGACAAACTTGGATTGTTTTCACTAGAGCATGGAGGCTGACAGGTGACCTGATAAAATGAGGGACATGGATAGGGTGAACAGTCAGTCTTTTTTCCCCAGGTGGAAATGTCAACTACTAGAGGGTATCAGTTTTAAGGTGAGATGGGAAAAGTTTAAAGGAGATGTGTGATGCAAGTGTTTTTACACAAAGTGTAATGGACACCTGGAATGTGCTGTTGGGAGGTAGTAGAAGCAGATACAATCACAATGTTTAAAACATTTAGACCCAGACATGAATAGGTGGGGAACAGAGGGATACATGTGAGGTGGGGTAGTTTAGACTGACATCATGGTCAGCACAGACATGGTGGTCTGAAGGGCCTGTTCCTGTGCTGTACTATTTAATGTTCTATGTTCCAAGTGTCTGTGACAATCCTGTTGTCTAAGGCGACTAATTGAGTCTACAGAAAGCCATTAAATTTTACTTTGATTTCAGAGCAAAATGTTCAATGTCACTTTAGAAGAACCAGGAGTTCAGTTCAGAAGAGAGGATAGTTTCTGCTCATGGGAGTATTGTATTTCAGTTCAGTGGAACCATTTGCCCTTTTGCCAAAGTGTCAAAAGAAAAGAAGCTGCAAAGAATCAGGTCAGTAATAATTGAAGGAGTTGAGATAAGGAGGAGTAAAATTTCTCTGGATTGAGCTTCTGTGAAAAGGTAGTAATGGGAAACAGGTTGAAGCTTTGTACTGCTTTTTTTTGCAGAAAAAAGACGTCTTTTCAAAGGTATTTGTTTGAAATCATTAGGATATTTTGCAAAAAAAATGTTTTTCTTGTGAAAAGTCCTGATGAATGTAAGATATTTTCAGCAATATTCAAGTTTTGCTGTTTGCATTCAGAACTCACTGATTAGTTTGCACTTATAGAGCTTGTTTTTTTAAGATTTTATTTCTTAAAGTACATCTACCTCATATGAACATGCTGCAATGGCTAACTACCATGCTAACCAACTGTAAACATTACATATTTGATCTGGCAAGCCAGATTTCTTTCTCCGATCTGACCCATTCAGTATGACAATCAATAAATCATAGAATCCCCACAATGTGGGAAGGAGTCATTCAGCCCATCTGGTTTGTACTGACTGTCCAAAATGTATCCCTCCAGGACTACCCATATCCTATCCAATGGGACGGCACGGTGGCTCAGTGGTTAGCATTGCTGCCTCACAGCGCCAGGGACCTGGGTTCAATTCCCACCTCAGGTAACTGTCAGTGTGGAGTTTGCACATTCTCCCTGTGTCTGTGTGGGTTTCTTATGAGTGCTCCGGTTTCCTCCCACAGTCCAAAGATGTGCAGTTTAGGTGAATTGGCCATGCTAAATTGCCCGTAGTGTTAGGTGCATTAGTCAGGGATTGGGTCTGGGTGGGTTGCTGTTCGGATGGTTGGTATGGACTGGTTGGGCCGAAAGGCCTATTTCCACACTGTAGTGAATCTAATTTATCCTTGTAACCCTGCATTTTCCATTGCTAATACACCTAGCCTGCACATCTTTTGACTATGGGAGTAAACTAGAACACCTGGCAGAAACTCTCAGACACAGGGAAAACATGCAAACTCCACACAGAAAGTCATCTGAGGGCGAAATCAAACCTGGGTCCCTGGCCTGGTCGGGCAGCAGTACTAACAGGATTGGGACACAGAGCATATGTGAGACAGCATTACATCCCAATGTTGGCCTCCTGTTGCTTCAACATAATTCACAGACTTATTCCTCTTTCACTAACCAATGGGAACAAGCTTTCATCATTTACCTTTCAAAACCTTTCACAATCCTGGAGAAGTTTTACTGATTGCAACAAACAGCAGGTGTCCCTCTCCCAGCTCCTGTCACTGGTGGGTTTCACACTGGCAAATAGATTTTTACAGCTCAATGTTGGTGAATGTTAACATGAAACAGCATGGTTCTGCCTTACCTTGGTGCGAGAAAATTCAATACTTCCCCACAGAATGACTCCACTTGCTCCCAGGGCTGCACTTTCCCCAATGCTGTACATTAAATCTATCTGAAACACAAAGGGAGGCAATGAATATGTATTTGATTCTAGCTACCTCACTTCAGAGGGAGGGACTTGTGAGGTAACAGCCATTTCTGTGCCTCCTACTGGACTGGTTTAATGATTTTATACACACGGATTTACAAACATGCCCTTCCTCAGCTTGGGCTTTATTAATCAACAAACTTTGCTATGGACAAAACCTCGAGATACCCATTGAAGGAGAGCAGTGCAAATCACCCAAATTAAAGCAAGACCTTTGGTAAATGCAGGTGGTGGTTCAAAAAAAATACTACATTTGATGCCCTTTGTGAGGCTGGGAGTTCACTGTGCTGTGATTCAAATTTTCAATTGTTTTCTGTCTTAGTGAAGGATGACACAGCACAGGAGTGAGAACGGCTCTTAGTTCAGAAAGTTAAGGAGTAGAAAAGTAAAATCACCAGGAATAGAGATTAGGAATAAAAAGTGTTAGAGATTCTGGTAGGAGCCTCTAACATTATTTATATATTATTGACCAAAATACTATTAAACAAAATGGATTGGAACTTGTAATAAAGGCAATGTAATGATTTGGAGAGTCATCTGGACTGTTCGAAAATTCCTTCATAGGATGTGGCCATCACTGGCAAATCTTGGCTGTCCTTAATTGCACATGAACTGTGTGCCTCACTCAGCCATCTTAAGGGGCAATTAGGAGTCACCCACGTAGCTGAGAGTCTGGATGGGTTGGACTGAAGGGTCTGTTTCCATGCTAGGAGAAAGTGAGGACTGCAGATGCTGGAGATCAGAGCTTAAAAATGTGTTGCTAGAAAAGCGCAGCAGGTCAGGCAGCATCAAAGGAACAGGAGAATTGATGTTTCGGGCATAAGCCCTTCTTCTGTTTCCATGCTGTACATCTCTATGACTAGGTCAGACTGGGTAAAGATGGCAGATTTTCTTCCCTGAAAGATATTAGTGATCCAGATGGGTTTTTCCGACAATTGAAGACATTTTTATGGTCATCATCACTGAGAACAATAACAGTAACAGCAAAATGGATTAATATTTAAATGGTGAAAAATTGCAGAATGCTGCTGTGCAGAGGGATCTGGGTGTCCTTGTGCATGAGTCACAAAAGGTTGGTTTGCAGGTGTAGTTGGTAGCTGAAAATGTGTTGCTGGTTAAAGCACAGCAGGCTAGGCAGCATCCAAGGAACAGGAAATTCGACGTTTCGGGACAGAGAAAGGCTCTGGCCCGAAACATCGAATTTCCTGTTCCTTGGATGCTGCCTAACCTGCTGTGCTTTAACCAGCAACACATTTTCAGCTCTGATCTCCAGCACCTGCAGACCTCACTTTTTACTAGGTGTAGTTGATAATTAAGAAGGCAAATGGAATATTGTCCTTCATTGCTAGATGGCTGGAATTTAAAACAGGAAGGTTATGCTGCAGCTGTATAAGGTGCTAGTGAGTTCCCATATAGAGTACTATGTACAGTGTGGTCTTCTTACTTGAGAAAGGATATACTGGCACTAGAGGTAGTGCAGGGGAGGTTCACCAAGTTAATTCTGGAGTTGAGAGGGTTGGCTTATGAGGAGAGATTAAGGGGACTGGGACAACACTCATTGGAATTTACAAAAATTGAGCATATTATAGAAACATATAAAATTATGAAGGAAATAGTTAAAATAGAAGCAGGGCGGTTGTTTCCACTAGTGGGTGAAACTAGAACTAGGGGACATAGCCTCAAAATAAGGGGGAGCAGATTTAGGGTTGAGCTGAGGAGGAACTTCTTCACCTAAAGGATTGTGAATCTGTGGAATACCCTGCCCAGTGAAGCAGTTGAGGCTACCTCAGTAAATACTTTTAAGACAAAGATAAATTTTTGAACAGTGAAGGAATGAGCAGTTATGATGAGAGGATGGGTAAGTGGAGCTGAGCCCACGAAAAGATCAGCCATAATGTTATTGAATAATGCAGCATGCTTGATGGGCTGGATGGCCTACTTTCCTCCTATTTCCTATGTTCACAGCAGGTAACGGCTGTCTGGTGGTGTTTTTTGAAGTCGCGGGTATAGTCCAGTTAGTGTTTTTTAACAGTTAAAATTTAAAGTTTTTTTAAGCGCCTAGCGGACCCGGAAGCTGGTGTCGCGCTAGGTTACCTGGGAAGGGTTTTTTTCTTATATAAGCGCGCAGGTGAGGAACCCGAGGCACTACAGGGGTAGAGCCTCCCGCCCGCCCTCCTCCTCTAACCTAATAATAAGACCCGTTGTGGTAAGCAGGTAAGTGCTGCATTTTGCTTGTTTGTTTCTTTAGATCTAGTTTTTAAAAGTTGACCTTTTAGAGGGATGGCAGCGAAGGCAGTGCAATGTTCCTCTTGCAACATGTATGAGGTGAGGGAAGCCATTAGCGTCCCTGCTGATTACACTTGCAAGAAGTGCACCCATCTCCAGCTCCTCCAAGACCGTGTTAGGGAACTGGAGCTGGAGTTGGATGAACTCCGGATCATTCGGGAGGCAGAGGTGGTCATAGATCAGAGCTTTAGGGAAGTAGTTACTCCAAAAGTTATAGAGAGATGGGTGACAGGGAGGGGGAGTGGGAGGAAGCAGCCAGTGCAGGGACCTCCTGCGGTCATTCCCCTCAAGAACAAGTATACCGTTTTGGATACTTGTGGGGGGGATGACTTACCATGGGTAAGCAACGAGGTTCAGGCCTCTGGCACGGAGCCTGGCCCCATTGCTCAGAAGGGAAGGGTGGAGACAGGTAGAGCAATAGTTCTTGGGGACTCAATAGTGAGGGGCACAGATAGGCGGTTTTGTGGGGGCGACAGAGACTCACAATTGGTATGTTGCCTCCCAGGTGCAAGGGTACGTGATGTCTCTGATCGTGTTTTCCGGGTCCTTAAGGGGGAGGGAGAGCAGCCCCAGATCGTGGTCCACGTTGGCACCAACGACATAGGTAGGAAGAGGGGTGAGGATGTCAGGCAGGCTTTCAGGGAGCTAGGTTGGAAGCTCAGAGCTAGAACGAACAGAGTTGTTATCTCTGGTTTGTTACCCGTGCCACGTGATAGAGAGTCGAGGAATAGGGAGAGAGAGCAGTTAAATGCGTGGCTACAGGGATGGTGCAGGAGGGAGAGATTCCGGTTTCTGGACAACTGGGGCTCTTTCTGGGGAAGGTGGGACCTCTATAAACAGGATGGTCTACACCTGAACCTGAGGGGCACCAGTATCCTTGGGGGGAGGTTTGCTAGTGCTCTTTGGGGGGGGGGGTTTAAACTAACTCTGCAGGGGCATGGGAACCTGGACTGTAGCTTTATGGTACAGGACCTTGAGTGTAGGGAGGTTAGGAACAAGGCATTGATCTCGAAGGAGGGTGCCTGTAAACAGAAAGGTGGCTTGAAGTGTGTATACTTCAATGCCAGAAGTATATGAAATAAGGTAGGTGAACTTGCAGCGTGAGTTGGTACCTGGGACTTCGATGTTGTGGCTATTACGGAGACATGGGTAGAACAGGGGCAGGAATGGCTGTTGCAGGTTCCAGGGTTTAAATGTTTTAGCAGGGTCAGAGATGGGGGTAAAAGAGGGGGTGGTGTGGCATTGCTTGTCAAGGATAGTATTACAGCAGTGGAAAGGACGATGGAGGAAGATTTGCCATATGAGGTAGTTTGGGCTGAGGTTAGAAATAGGAAAGGTGAGGTCACCCTGTTAGGAGTTTTATACAGGCCTCCTAATAGTCCTAGAGAAGTAGAGGAAAGTATTGCGAGGATGATTCAGGAGAAGAGTGAAAGTAGCAGGGTGGTTGTTATGGGGGACTTTAACTTCCCAGATATTGACTGGGAAAGCTATAGCTCAAGTTCGTTAGATGGGTCGGTGTTTGTCCAATGTGTGCAGGAGGGTTTCCTGACACAATATGTAGACAGGCCAACAAGAGGTGAGGCCATACTGGATTTGGTTCTAGGTAATGAACCAGGCCAGGTGTTAGACTTGGAGGTAGGTGAGCACTTCGGGGACAGTGACCACAACTCGGTGACTTTTACTTTAGTGATGGAGAGGGATAAGTGTACACTGCAGGGCAAGAGTTATAGCTGGGGGCAGGGAAATTATGATGCTGTGTGGCATGACTTAGGATGCGTGGATTGGAAAAATAGGCTTCAAGGGAAGAACACAAATGATATGTGGAGCTTGTTCAAGGAACAGCTATTGGGTGTCCTTGATAAGTATGTACCAGTCAGGCAGGGAGTAAAGGGTCTTGTGAGGGAGCCGTGGTTTAATAAGGAATTGGAATCCCTTGTGAAAGGGAAGAGGGCGGCCTATGTAAAGATGAGGTGTGAAGGTTCAGTTGGGGCGATTGAGAGTTATAAGGTAGCCAGGAAGGATCTAAAGAGAGAGCTAAGAGCAGCGAGAAGGGGACATGAAAAGTCCTTAGTTGGTAGGATTAGGGAAAACCCAAAGGCTTTCTATAGGTATGTCAGGAATAAAAGGATGACTAGGGTAGGTATCGGTCCAGTCAAGGATAGTAGTGGGAAGTTGTGCGTGGAGGCGGAGGAGATTGGAGAGACACTAAATCAATACTTTTCGTCAGTATTCACTCAGGAACAGGACACTATTGCTGATGTGAATATTGAGTCACAAGTGATTAGAATGGATGGCCTTGAGGTAAGTAGGGAAGAGGTCTGGGGAATACTGGAAAGGATGAAAATAGATAAGTCCCCTGGGTCTGATGGCATTTATCCTAGGATCCTCTGGGAAGCTAGGGAGGAGATAGCTGAGCCATTGGCCTTGATTTTTATGTCGTCATTGTCTACAGGAATAGTGCCAGAAGACTGGAGGATAGCGAATGTGGTCCCCTTGTTCAAGGAGGGGAGTAGGGATAGCCCGAGTAACTATAGGCCAGTGAGTCTCACTTCTGTTGTGGGCAAAGTCATAGAGAGAATTGTAAGGGATAGGATTTATGAACATCTGGATAGGAATAATGTGATCAAGGATAGTCAGCATGGTTTTGTGAAGGGCAGGTCGTGCCTCACAAACCTTATTGAGTTCTTTGAGAAGGTGACTAAGGAGGTGGATGAGGGTAAAGCAGTAGATGTGGTGTATATGGATTTTAGCAAGGCGTTCGATAAGGTACCCCATGGTAGGCTAATGCAAAAACTACGGAGGTATGGCATTGAGGGTGCATTAGAGGTTTGGATTAGGAATTGGCTGGCTGGAAGAAGACAGAGGGTAGTAGTTGATGGAATAGGTTCATCCTGGAGTGCAGTTACTAGCGGTGTTCCACAAGGGTCTGTTTTGGGACCATTGCTGTTTGTCATCTTTATAAATGATCTAGAGGAGGGGCTTAAAAGCTGGGTGAGCAAGTTTGCGGATGACATGAAAGTCGGTGGAGTTGTGGACAGCAAAGAAGGATGTGGCAGGTTACAGCGGGATATAGATAAGTTGCAGAGCTGGGCAGAAAGGTGGCAAATGGAGTTCAATGTAGCTAAGTGTGAAGTCATTCACTTTGGTAGGAGTAACAAGAAGATGGATTACTGGGCTAATGGTAGGCTACTTGGTAGTGTGCATGAGCAGAGGGATCTTGGTGTCCATGTACACAGATCTCTGAAAGTTGCCACCCAGGTAAATAGTGCTGTGAAGAAGGCATATGGTGTACTGGGCTTTATTGGTAGAGGAATTGAGTTCCAGAATCCTGAGGTCATGTTGCAGTTGTATAAGACTCTGGTGTGGCCTCATCTGGAGTATTGTGTGCAGTTTTGGTCGCCATACTATAGGAAGGATGTGGAGGCATTGGAACGAGTGCAGAGGAGGTTTACCAGGATGTTGCCTGGCATGGTAGGAAGATCTTATGAGGAAAGGCTGAGGCACTTGGGGCTGTTCTCATTGGAGAAAAGAAGGTTTAGTGGAGATTTGATGGAGGTGTACAAGATGACTAGGGGTTTAGATAGGGTAGACACTGAGAACCTTTTTCTGTTAATGGAGTCAGCTGTTACTAGGGGACACAGCTTTAAATTAAGGGGTGGTAGGTATAGGACGGATGTTAGGGGTAGATTCTTTACTCAGCGGGTTGTGATTTCATGGAATGCCCTGCCAGTAACAGCGGTGAACTCTCCTTCTTTATGGGCATTTAAGCGGGCATTGGATAAGCATATAGAGGTTATTGGGCTAGTGTAGGTTAGGTAGACTTTGGTCGGCGCAACATCGAGGGCCGAAGGGCCTGTATGCGCTGTATTTTTCTATGTTCTATGTTCTTATGTTCTTATTCCAGGTTTAATTCAATTTAGATTCCATCGTCTGCTGTGATGGGTGCACCAATCAAACTGACCAAAGTGGCGTGGAAGAACGAGAGAAAAAGGGCTATTGTGGCACAGTGGTATTGTCCCAACCTCTAGGCTAGTGGCCCAGGAGACCTGAGGGTGGGAGTGAGGGGGCCAAGTGTCATAACACATCTGAATAGCTTGTTTAAAAGTATCTACAACTGAACAGTGACATACAGCAGCCATTAGCAGGAATCTCACATGAAACAGCTACATGGGGATGAGGAGAGATCACTGGTTGATTGGGTAAATAGCTATTAAAGAAACAGTGGGAAACATTAAAGAAACAACAGAATCACAACAACGAGCACCCGAGCTACAAATCTTCTCACAAACCATTAAAGAAACAATTCAAGATTATTATCAAAAATACATTCCATTTAAAAAAGTCAAAACTCAATGCGAAAATCCCATTCATGGCTTGCTTGAACAATTAAAAATATTTATGGATTAAAAGAAGAGATTTATAATGTTGCAAAGAACAGGAGACAGCCTGAAGATCGGGAGGGGTTCAGAGTTGGCAAATGGCCAATATAAACTGATAAAAATAGAATGAAAGCAAATTATTCAGAAGTATGGAAACAGACTATAGGAGCTTTTCTTTAAATATATAGAAAGATAGTCAGTAATTAGCATGAACATTGGTCTTTTAGAAAGAGAGATGGGCTGTCCTGGGAGCTGGGTAAAAACAATGACTGCAGATGCTGGAAATCAGATTTTGGAGTAGAGTGGTGCTGGAAAAGCGCAGCAGTTCAGGCAGCATCTGAGAAGCAGTAAAATCGACGTTTTGGGCAAAAGCCCTTCATCAGGAATACAGGCAGAGTGCCTGAAGGGTGGAGAGATAAATCCTGATGTCCTGGGAGCTGGGATAATAACAGAAATATTGAACAGAGATGAATCTTATATTTTCAAAAGGGGGATGTTATGGAGTTATGTTATGTGTTAACACAAATAGAGGAATGGCTAATTAATAGACAGCAGAGAGTTGGGATAAAGGAGACATTTTCAAGATAGTAACCTGTGCCAGAAGGATCAGAGCTGGGGCCACATTTATTTACAATATATATTAATGAGGAAAGTGAATGTCCTGCAGCCAAGTTTGCTGATCAATAAATGGGAAGGCTGATGATGAGGATGACAGAGTCTGCAGAGGGATATAGACAGATTAAATGAGTAGGTTATACACTTTGAAAGGAAGAAGAGGAGCAGAATATTATTTAAATGAGGAAGATGGCAGAAATCTATAAACAGGGAATTGGGAGCCTTCATCCATAGATGGCAAAGAGCTAACATTCACGCTCAGTGAGTAATAGGGAAGACAAATGGAATGTCGGCCTTTATGTGAAAGGAAATGGAATATAAAAGTAGAGAGCACTTGTTCACATTAGACAAGATACCAGTCAGATCATAGCTGGAATACTGTGAGCTGTTTTGGGCACCTTATCTAGGGAAAGAGATACTGGTATTGGAGTACAGTCCAGAGAAGGTTAACTCAGCTGATCCCAGGTATGGAAGGACTCTTTGATGAGAGGCTGAGTAGATTAGAAGAATGAATGACAAAATCATTGAAGTATACAAGATTCTTAGAGGAATTAACAGGGTAGATGTGGAGAGGTTGCTTCCATTGTGGGAGAGTCTAGACCCAGAAGACATCATCTCAGAATAAAGAGCTGTATATTGAAGACAGAGATGAAGAGGAATTTCTTCTCTCAGAGGGGAATGAATCTGAGGAATTCTTTATGACAGAGGGTATTGAGGCTGGATCATTAAGAATACTTAATGCTGAAATAGGCAGATTTTTAATCAGTAAAGGAATCAAGGGTTATGAGTAATAGACAGGAGAGTAGAGTTGAGGATGATCAGATCAACCTTGATTTCATTGAATGGTAGTGCAGACTTGATGGGCTGAATGGCCTATTTAAACTTCTATTTTTAGAGGGTTTTTTATTTGGCTAAATGTAAGTTGTCAGGTTTTCACCATGAGGTTTAACAAGATTTCTCAGCCTTTTTTACCAAAATTATCTCAGTAATTACCCATCCTGACCTGCCTGCATCCCCAAAGTTCATTTCCAGCACCAACTTTACCACTTGTTGTTTCCGAAACTACTATTCTGAAACTGCCTTGCTTGGGCAAAGACATTTCCAGAAGTTGTAGGAGAAGGGAAGGATTCTGCTGTGATTGTCTGACAGGGACCTGAAGGTTCTGGTGGACAGAGCGTGAAAAGGAAAGGAGCCCTCTCCTCTCCTGGAGGACTAGCAGAAGAGGCCATGCCATCTCACCCTGCATCCTAGTCCAAGGCAACCTCCTGGGTCAGTGTGGTCTTCATGATGTGGAGGAATGGTCAGCAATGCTACCCAGCCCGAGTTCTGCCAGAACCACTCAGCTCCTGATCTTGTTATAGTCTTTGTTCAAATATGAATTCCAGAGGTGAAGTGAGGTGTTGACTTTCAGTTCCTTAAGTTTCTCAATACTTTTACATCTGATATTAATTACTTCAGATTCCTGACTCTCATTAGCCCCTCGGTTACTCTCCCTTTCCAAGTCTAACTTGTCCCTTCCACTATGAAGATGGACACACTGGATGGAAGCTTATCAGGCTCTGACCGATATGGATGATGGTGAGACTTGTGACAGAATAGGACAAGACATCCAGCAAGACTCACCTCGACACTGTTTGGGTGGTGTAAAGGAACAAAGAGATACAAACACACTGACCACTAAAGCATTGGATGCTGCATCCAGAAGGACAGAATAGAAATTTTGAGAAGTTATATAAAACCTGTACTGACCCCAGTTAGAGCACATCTATGAGCACTTCAGGCAGTCTGGTCACCATCTTATTAAAAAGAATCTAGAGGCACTGATGAGGCTCAGGGAAGGTTTATGAGGATGATGCCAGAAAGATCAAGGAAGGATTGACCAGCTGGGTCTGTTTTCTCATGGGAAAAGGCTGAGGGTAATCTAATGGAGATCTTTAAAATGATGAAAGGTTTTGATTGTGTGGATACAGAGTGGATGTTTCCTCTTGTGGGGAAGAACAGAACAAAGGGCCACTAGTAACAGAGAGTCACAGAGATCAGTAATTCAGGAGAAATGCCATTAACCGGACAGCAGTAAGAATGTGGAATTCCCCCTGACAGAGAATGGGAAAGCAATGAGTGTTTTAATGTTCCTCTGCGTCTCTGTCATTATCTGATGTAATTGAGAAAGACTTATCATTGCATTTTGAAAATTATGGCATGATCAGTCAGAGTTAGCATGGTTTTCAGAAAGGAAAATTATATTTGACAAATGTATCCAGTGTTTTTTCAGTATTAAACTATATGTATTTAAAGGAAACCAGCAGATGCAATATACTTGGATTTTTGAGAGGCATTTGATATAGTTAATGAACAAGGTAAACACCTCCTCCCTCACCTCTATCCAAGGCCCTAAAGGAGCCTTCCACATACATCAAAGTTTTACCTGCACATCCACTAATATCATTTATTGTATCCGTTGCTCCCGATGCGGTCTCCTCTACATTGGGGAGACTGGAGCCTCCTAGCAGAGCGCTTTAGGGAACATCTCCGAGATACTCACACCAATCAACCACACCGCCCCGTCGCCCAATATTTCAACTCCCCCTCCCACTCTGCCGAGGACATGGAGGTCTTGGGCCTCCTTCACTGCCGCTCCCTCACCACCAGACACCTGGAGGAAGAACGCCTCATCTTCCGCCTCGTAACACTCCAACCCCAGGGCATCAACGTGGACTTCAACAATTTCCTTATTTCCCCTTCCCCCACCTCATCCTAGTTCCAAACTTCCAGCTCAGCACTGTCCCCATGACTTGTCCGGACTTGTCTGACCTGCTAAACTCCTTTTCCACCTATCCACTCCACCTTCTCCTCCCTGACCTATCACCTTCACCTCCTCACCCATTGTACTCTATGCTACTCTCTCCCCACCCCACCCTCCTCTAGCTTATCTCTCCACGCTTCAGTCTCTCTGCCTTTATTCCTGATGAAGGGCTTCTGCCCGAAACATCGATTTCGCTGCTCGTTGGATGCTGCCTGAACTGCTGTGCTCTTCCAGCACCACTGATCCAGAATCTGGTTAATGAACAAGACAAGTGCTCTTGTTTCATAATAGATTATGATGGATTAGTAAATGGACAAGAAGCAGATAGGAGGGATAAATAGGTAGGTTGTGATTAGTGAGTGTTTGAGGATCGGTGTTGAGACCTCCGTTATTTTCAATCCGTATGTCTGGTTTAGACAGAGACAAAGAGTACTGTATCCAGGTTTTCTGATGATACAAAGCTAGGTGGCAGTGCAAGCTGTAAAGAGACAAAAAGGCAGCAAAGAGACATTGACAGGTTAAATGAGTAAACTGTAACGAGAAGAACTGTGAGTTGTTCACTTTGTTTGTAAGATGAGAAAAATAGAGTATATTTTTAAAAACTCATTAATATTGATGTTCAAGGATAGTTGGGTGTGCTGTTACAAGCACAAAGTCCTTTATAGCAAGGGGTTTGTTGTACAAGGATAAAAAAAAAGTTCTTCTACAATTGTATAGTGTTTTGATGAGACTACACTCAGGTGCAGTTTTGGTCTCCACCTTTAAGAAAGGATGTAGGTCTATATTTACAGAACTTAGGAACAGGAATAGACCAATCAGCTTGTTAGGCTGCTCTGCCATTCAAAAATGTCATGGCATCAATGCCTTTTACCGACCCCATCCCCATACCCCTGTACACCACTGTCAGAAATCTATTCATCTCTACTTTAAATAAACTTAGACTCAGCTTCCATAGCCATCTGTGGTAGAGAATTCCAAAAATTCACAACACCCTGAGTAAAATAATTCCCTCTCTTCTCAATCCTAAATTACTACCCTATTTTTAAATTGTGTCCCTGAACTGGACTCCCCATCCAGGGGAAATATCTGACCTGCATCTTCCCTGCTCTATCTCTTTAAATAAGCTATAGATTTTATTGAAATCCCCTGTCATTCTTCAAAACTCAAGACAATACAACCCCACTTTGCCTTATCTTGCCTGCAACAATCCCGCTATCCCAGGAACAAATCTGGGGAACTTACATTGCACTCTCTCTTTGGCAATAGTATTTTTCCTGAGATAAGGACCCAAGCTGCATGCATTACTCCAGGTGCTGTCTGAACAAACTCCTGTAAAAATGAAGCAAGACTTCACTATTCCTATACTAAAATCCTCCTGTGATAAAGGCAAACATTCCATTAGCCTTCTTAATAGCTTACTGCAACTGTACGTTCGCCTTCAGTGATTGATTGACAAGGACACTCAGGTTCCTTTCTACACTTTCTAACCTCTTACTATTTAAGAAATACGGTGCCCATCTGTTTGTCCTGCCAGAGTGGAGATATCTTTCACATTATAATATATCTGACATGTTTTTGCCCACTGACTGCTCTCCAAATTGTCCTGAAAATGTTTCACATCTCCCCCACAACATACATTTCCACTTGGCTTTGTATCATTCACAAATTTGGACACATTACATTTGGTTCCCACTTCCAAATCATTGATAAATTTTGTCAACAGCTGGGGCCGAAGTACTGATCCTGTGGTATCCCACTAGTCTCAGTCTGCCAAACTGAAAATAGCTCATCTATTACTCTTCTCTGTTTTCTGACTCTTAGTCAATCATTAATCCATGCCTGTAGATTGCCTCCTAAACTACATGCTTCTATTTTATTAACCATCCTCCTGTGAGGGATATTATCAAAGGTTTATGAAAATCCAACATACTACATCTATTGACCATCTTTATTGGTTAGTTTTTGTGAGTAACACCGTAAAACATAACTCCCACACGTTTGTCAAATAACAGTTCCATTCACATATTCATGCTGAGTATTTGGCAACTTCTCTCTGTTTATGCCTTTAGATTATTGAGCTTGATGTGAATGCTGAACACACTAACATAAGGTGTCCTTGACTTTGTTTTTTGATGTTATTTTGCATTTGAGATGTTATTTGATGCTCAGATTTGTTTTTTCCTGCTTCCTAGGCTCCTTCACAACTTTTCTATTGACTGTTGCCATCTTAACTCCTGTCCAATTTGGGTTACCCCATTAGGTTTCCATCCACTTAAACTTATTTAAACCAACCCCAACATCATTAGTATCTGGGAGCACACCAGTCCCAGTCCTGTTAGCCTGTCACCTGTTCACCTTGTATAGGTCCCACCTGCACCAGACCTGTACCCAATGCCTCAGAAATCTCATGCCCACTCTCCAGCTCTCCAGCCATGTGCTCAATTGATCAATCCCCTTGTTCTTAAAGTGCTGTCAGTGATCCTCAGATTATTGCTCTTGATATCTTGCTTTTAAATTTCCTTCCTACCTCCCTGACTTCTACATATGGGACCTCATCTCTCTTCTTATCTACCAATGTGGACCATAACTCCAAGCTGCTCCCCCTTACACAGCAGGGTGCCCTGCAGCCTCCCCATGACATCCTTGGCCCTGGCACTGTGTTGGGGAAGGGTATGTTTACTGCCACAGAAAAGCCTGTCTGATGTAAGACTCTGTTCTTTTTGAAGCAATGAGGGGAATACTTTGAGACAGAGTGGCACCAAGAGCCTTTAAGTTAAAGAACATCTTAAACAAAGTATTGGTTTGGCTATGGTATGTTACAAAGTTGGAAGTGCAGGACAGTGGAAATATCCAGAACCTGTGAAATTACCATATCTACTTCCCCCCTGGTATATCTCTCACACACTGTCTCCCTTCCATTCTATCCCTTTCCCCTCACCCCAGCCCCCGTGGGCTAAAAGATAGAAAATCCAAGAAAGCTTAAAAGAAAGAATTCTAATAAGAACTATGTCCACCATTCAAACTATCAAACTGAATAACAACATTACTGTCTAGACAGCTGTGTGACATGGTTTTCAAAATCAAAAAAATCTGAAAGAGACTCTTTAACCCCTAATCACCCCCTGACTTGATCTTCAGAATGTTGTCTATTTTTTCCGCCATAATATGTGCCAAACTGTCTGTCTTTTGTCGATCATATTTGTGGTTGAGTGTGTGTCATTGTGGTTTTAAAGGGGTATACTTTAATCTGTACAGTAGTAGATTAAAATTCTTTAATCTGTGTAGTAGTAGATTAAAATTCTTTGTTTCATTGCCATTTGTTAAGTGGTATGTTATAATAAATATAATTGTTTTGTGTAAAATGATGAAACCTGGTGTGAATTGCATTAGTCCTGAACAGTCAGGGAACTGGATCACCTTGACACATCTTTCGGATTTCCGTGGTGGTCCGGGAACAGTAATGCCAATAATTGGTCTGGAAAAGAGAATAGTGGCAGGTAGGGAAATTACTGTCGGAAACATGAAGTCAGTGCAACAGCAAAGTGGCACAAAACAATAAAAGACTTTAATCCCAAAGCCATGCGTCAGGAAGTATCTGGGAAGCAAAAACTTTAAAGCAGAAGATTTTGAGTAAAGGAAGGAAAATAAATGGAAATACTCCCCAGATCAGTCGAGTGGAGCAGCCAATCAAGATGGTAGCTCCAGGAATGAGTTTGCCATTACCACAGGCATTCAGAGAACTGAGGGTCCCCAACAAAGCGAGTTCTGGAAGTGGAACAAATCTCAGCAATTTACAACAACAGCAAACTTGCAGGCAAAAGAGCGACATGTTTTCATGTAATGTCGGTCTAATAGCTGCTGTTCTTATCAGGCAAATGTGAAACAAAGTATTATAAAATGCGAGACTTTAATCAAAGCATCCAACATTTACTTTAAACCAAAAATAAATTTAATCATAGATGAGGTAATGTGTCATCAATGATCTCAGCATTGGGAGAATTAATTGAGATGTTTTAAACAGATCTATTAACAAGATATTGTAGGTGTGAAGATTAGAAGGATGAATTATTGTGAGATCACACTGCATTTGGTAAAAGAAATTAAAAATTGCCATATTTCCATCAATGGACTTAACATTGAACAAGAAATCCATGATGAATAGAGATTAAGGCCCAAGTTGAGACAATTCTTTGAGGAAACACTAGAGCTCCTTCTCAGAGATCTGGACGTACAGACCCCAGGATGGTGCCATCATCTTCTCAAAAGCTGACCAAAATAGCAAAAGGATAAGAATAGATGAGATTGACCAGATAAGGTTGTTCATGATGGGGGTCAAAGCAGAGCCACAAGTGCAGTGAGTTCCCAGCAAGGAGGAACTGAGTGCTATCAATGTGGGAGATGGGGACTCTACACGAATTACTACAAAGCAGCAACACCTTTTATCACCACAGAAACAGGAAAGTCAATACCATCAGAAAGTGTCCAGATAATTTGAAACCATACCGAAGAGAAAGTCCAAGCAAATAGAATAAATAACAAAATCCATCTTCCTGGTTAAGATTAAAGAGAGTTAATGGAAATTATGGACCATCAACTTAAAGGTACAAGGGTTTGAAACAGAATTTAAACTTAATGCAGAGTAGCTGTAATGATAATGGCTAGCATTTACAGTGGGTGAAGTGTGTGAATGTGAATATAAATGTTGGTACATGGGATATCGATGTTGTGGCCATTTTGGAGACATGGATAGAGCAGGGACAGAATGGTTGTTGCAGGTTCCGGGATTTAGATGTTTCAGTAAGAACAGTGAAGATGATTAAAAAAGGGGAGGTGTGGCATTGTTAGTCAAGGACAGTATTATGGTGGCAGAAAGGACATTTGAGGACTCGTCTACTGAGGTAGTTTGGGCTGAGGTTAGAAACAAGAAAGGAGAGGTCGTCCTGTTGGGAGTTTTCTGTAGGCCTCCGAACAGTTTCAGAGATGTAGAGGAAAGGATTGCAAAGATAATTCTGGATGCGAATGAGAGAGAGATCACAGTGTCCATGTACATAGATCCCTGAAGATTTCCACCTAGGTTGACAGAGTTGTTAAGAAGGCATACAGTATGTTAGCTTTTATTGGTAGAGGGATTGAGTTTCAGAACCATGAGATCATGGTGCAGCTGTACAAAACTCTGGTGTGGCCACATTTGGAGTATTGTGTACAGTTCTGGTCACCATGTTATAGAAAGGATGTGGAAGCTTTGGAAATGGTTCAGAGGAGATTTACTAGGATGTTGCCTAATATGAAGGGAAGGTCTTATGAGGAAAGACTGAGGGACTTGAGGCTGTGTTCGTTAGAGAGAAGAAGATTGGGATGTCACTTAATTGAGACATAAGATAATCAGAGTGTGAGATAGTGTAGACAGTAAGAGCCTTTTTCCTCGGATAGTGATGGCTAGCATGAGGGGACATGGCTTTAAACTGAAGGGTGATAGATATAGGACAGATGTCAGAGGTAGTTTCGTTACTCAGAGTAGTAGGGGCATGGAATGCTCTGGCTGCAACAGTAGTAGGCTCACCAACTTTAAGGATATTTAAATGGTCATTGGATAAACATCTGGATGAAAATGGATAGTGTAGGTCAAATGGGCTTCAGGTAGATTCGAGTAAAAAGTGAGGTCTGCAAATGCTGGAGATCAGAGCTGAAAATGTGTTGCTGGTTAAAGCGCAGCAGGTCAGGCAGCATCCAAGGAACAGGAAATTCGACGTTTCAGGCACAAGGGCTTTAGCCGAAATGTCGAATTTCCTGTTCCTTGGATGCTGCCTGACCTGCTGCGCTTTAATCAGCAACACATTTTCAGTTCAGATAGATTCCACAGGTTGGTACAACATGGAGTGCTGAAGGGCCTGTACTGCGCTGTAATGTTCTATGTTCTAAGATTCCAAATTCTTTATTGAATTATGCTCAGGAGATTTTGTCAGACATCCCCTTAACTATTCAGGCAGTATTATTTTAATCATCTACCATTTGGAATCTCCTTTGGCACCATGGATATTTAGGAGATTGATGTCAAGACTTTGAAACAAAAACAAGGAACTATTTTTCACCTGGACAATATCTAGTGACTGTACAGACAGAACGGAAACATGACAGTGGGTCAGGGAAAGTTAAGGGAACTATAAATACTTATAATTATAATTAGATGCTAATTCAAGAACAATTACATTTTAAGAACACATGTTTATGAAGAGAAGGAACCAGTGTGTGTATCCAAGGAAGACAAGACCCATGAGTAAATTTCCATCACCGCAGCACCTTCCAAACCCACATCCAGTACCGTTGCTTGTTGTTTTTTTTAAACTCTATCTGTCCATCTACCCAATCATTTAATACCCTCTTGTAACCTAAGATCTTCCTCTTCACCTTAGACTGAAAGAATCTATCAATCTTCGTCTGGAACATACTGAATGAATACACCTTTACTTCCCTCTTGGGCACAGATCCCAAAGCCTCCACACTCTCTGAGTGAAGGAATTCCTCTTCCTCTTGGTTCTAAAGGGCTTCCCTTACTCTGAATCCCCTACCTCCCCAGCAAGAGGAAACATTCTTCCTGCATTTGCCCAGTCACACCTTATTTTTATTTTTCAATAAAATCACCTCTCAATCTTCTAAATACCAGAGAATATAGGCAGCTTCCTCAACCTCTCTCCATACGATAGTCCTGCATTCCAGGGATCCGTTTGGTGAAACTTCACTGCACTCCTTCTATGGAAAGCTAATCTTTCCTTAGGTAGAGAGATCAAAGCTGTACAAAAGGTATGGTCTCACTCAGGCTGTATATAACCGCAATCAGATAGCCTTACGCTGATCCTCAAACTCTTCTCTAATAAAGGTCACATACCATTCGCTTTATTCACTTGCTATAGCTGCACGTTAAATTTCATTGGCACATCAAGTTCCTTTGAAGTTTAACACTTTCCAGCCTATCACTGTCAGACAGCCTTATGTTTCTTCAACTCTGTTAATTATTAATTGAGAAATTGAACCATTTTCATAGAATCATACAGCCCTTTGTACCATCAAGTCTATATCAACATTTGTTGTATTTTCCAGCATCCACCTACCTGTGTCATTGGGTTGAAGGTGTAAGCATAGTGTGATCGAGAGTACACAAACACAGGTGGGGCATACGCTGAGTCCACTGTCAATGACACACGCATGGCCTCTTGCACCCGTGCTCTCACAAACTGCCTTCCTTGTTCCGAAGATTTTAAGATTTCCTCCATGTAGATAGAGGGATATAAAGCATTGCTTTTGGACCAGAGCCACTGCAGCTGATCATTGCGTCCAAACTCAATATTAGGGCAGCGCCCATTGTAACTGGAGAAGTTGTCATTGTAATGGTAATTGTAACAGTCCGGGAACAGGTAGTAACCCCATAATGCCTGGGGCCTCATTGACTGACCCACCCTCAGAGTTTGAGTCATGAACTTGTTTGCTGCTGTGTCAAACTCCGACTGCGCCTGTTTCAGAACTCGAGCAGGAGACCAGTCAGGGTGCCTGGCTCGAACCAGCTCCTCCGACTTCTCACGGTAGATGGCTTTACTGCCCCAGTTGCGGACCCACTGGGGTCTCCACTCCTCCCAGTCAATGACTGCCAGACCCTTGTATTGTTTGGAGGGCAAATACTTCTCAATGTCAGCCTGCATCTTTCTCATGTGTTCATTTAGGCTAGTGTTCTGGGGACAGCCTCCATTCACCACGTGACTGTTTTTATAGTAAGGATATTTGCCCAACTGATAGGTATAAAATATTGTGATAGTCCCGCCCATAAAAACTTCATTCTCATTGGTCACTATATTAAAGTCATTCAGGTGGAGATCAACACCACGATGAGTCCTGCATTTTTCTGTCGGAATGTTCCAAATGACCAGAAAGGGCTTGTTCTCCATAATAGGGGGCATGGTTTGTTTGATGGGGTGACCCTGGGCTCCACGCAGGATCAGGAGCAGGTAGAGTGCTGTGCTGAAGGTAAGGAGACTGGCAGCAGTCGAAGACGGGCTGCCCTGGCGACAATGATAACCTGCTTCATACCAGCTAATGTCCATCGGTCACTTGTCCAACCTGTGACAACCATCAAAGTTGTTAGTTTGTATCTAGGCAACAAGCAACTGGTGACTAGTAATGAAGTAATAAACTGTGATTCACAAATCTTATGTTACCATGGTTACATATTGTGGAGCTCTGAACAGCAGCATTTTCACTGCACAAGGTCTTAAGAGATTTCATCATTACAATGAAAATTAAAAATTTAAACATTAGAAGGATTGAATGTTAGAGAGAAACATTGACCAATCAGCTCCAAGACAAGCATTACTCTAGCAACATCAACCAATAGGCCTCGAGTTCCCAAACCTTTGAAAAATTCTTCAAGATGACCATTTGTCTTGACTTATTTTTCTTGAGTAAGTTTCCCAAAAGCTTTACAGGAGCAGAAATGGAACAGCGATGGGGTCAGAGCAGAGATGGAGCAAGGACAGAATGGAGATGGAGTGAAGACAGCTCAGTGACAGAGCAGTGATCCAGTGGAGACAGAGTAGGGATGAAACAGAGACAAAGAGGGTTGGGGAGTCTGATTGAAGAAACAATGCAGAAAGAGGAGAGCAGAGGAGCAATGGAGCAGTGATGGAGTCTACGTGGAGATAAAACAGGTGGACCAGAGCCAGGTCAAAGACAATAAAAAATCCAACAGCAACAGATCAGAGATGGAGTGGAGTCAGATTGGAGACATTTTAGAGACAGAGCACAGACAGATTGGGGATGGGATGCAGACAAAACCAAGATGCAATGGTGACAGAATTGAGATAAATTGAACACAATGAAAACAGAATGGAGTTGGAGTTTGCAATGGAGTCAGAGTGCAGAATGAGCAAAGACAGAATAAACATTTTGGGCAGAGGGTGGTGCATGTATAGAATGAGCTGCCAGAGGAAGTGATAGAGGCTGGAACAATTACAACATTTAAAAGGCACCTGGATAGGTACATGAATTAGAAGGGTTTGGAGGGATATGGGACAAAGTTTGGGAGAAGATTTGTAGCTCGGGTGCTCGTTGTTGTGGTTCTGTTCGCCGAGCTGGGAGTTTGTGTTGCAAACGTTTCGTCCCCTGTCTAGGTGACATCCTCAGTGCTTGGGAGTCTCCTGTGAAGCGCTTCTGTGATCTTTCCTCTGGCATTTATAGTGGTTTGTCTCTGCTGCTTCCGGTTGTCAGTTCCAGCTGTCCGCTGCAGTGGCCGGTATATTGGGTCCAGGTCGATGTGCTTATCGATTGAATCTGTGGATGAGTGCTATGCCTCTAGGAATTCCCTGGCTGTTCTCTGTTTGGCTTGTCCTATAATAGTAGTGTTGTCCCAGTTGAACTCATGTTGCTTGTCATCTGCGTGTGTGGCCACTAAGGATAGCTGGTCGTGTCGTTTCGTGGCTAGTTGGTGTTCATGGATGCACACAAACCAACAGCCATTCTCAGACAACAACTCACCAGAACGAAGGACCCGATACCCAGCATGAGCAAAACCAATGTAGTGTACAAACTCCCATGCAAGGACTGCACAAAACACTACACAGGACAAACAAGAAGACAGCTAACGATCCACATCCATGAACACCAACTAGCCACGAAATGACACGACCAGCTATCCTTAGTAGCCACACATGCAGATGACAAGCACCATGAATTCGATTGGGACAACACTACTATTATAGGACAAGCCAAACAGAGAACAGCCAGGGAATTCCTAGAGGCATGGCACTCATCCACAGATTCAATCAATAAGCACATCGACCTGGACCCAATATACCGGCCACTGCAACGGACAGCTGGAACTGACAACCGGAAGTGGCAGGTACAAATCACTATAAATGCCGGAGGAAACATCACAGAAGCGCTTCACAGGAGACTCCCAAGCACTGAGAATGTCACCTAGACAGGGGACAAAATGTCTGCAACATAAATTCCCAGCTTGGCGAACAGAACCATACTGTTTAAATTTTACAATGGGTTCTTTTCAGGCAGTGAGTTCCAGACGCCTGCCATTCTCCGACTGAAACATATTTCTCTTCAACCTTCTCTTTGCCTTCTACCTCTTCCTTAAATCTATACCCCCTGGTTACTGACCTCTCTACAAATGGAAAAAGTGCCTTCCTATCCACTCTGTCCACGCCCAGCACAATCACATACACCTCTATCAGATCCTTACTCGTCACTGCTCAAAGGAAAACAACCCCAACCTATCCATCTTTCCTCATAACTCAAAGCCTCCAGCTCAGGCAACATCCACTGCATCCTCTCCAGTGCAATTTTACATCCTTCCTGTAATGTAGTGACCAGAAATGCACCCCGTTCACACTAAGACAGATCAGAGACAGAGCTGACATTTCAGTCTGGTGGAAGGCAGAGATTTTCTGAGAACATTAAATACCCAGATCTACTTGGCCTGGAAACTGAATGGGAAATATGCAGATCCATGGAAAACAATACAGATACAGGGAATATTAATAATATACAACTGGTCTTTCTCCCTCCAAAAACAGACCAGACAGATTACAATAATCGAAGTGCATCTCTTCATCCCATTGAGAAGCTCTAGCCCCAATCTGAGGTGGATCACAACTTCCTTTAAACCCAACCTCAGGCAGACCAATCTTTGTATGAAACGATAAATTCCACTGCCCTGTTCATACCTTCATTCCCAGTAAAATTCCTGAAACACCAACATCTTCAATATTGGCTGCGATGAGTTTAAAGGCCCAATTTCCTATCAGGAAGAATTCAGCTCCCCCCTCCCCCTGCTGCCCTGCTCAACACCAGCATGAGATCCAGGCAAAGTCCCTGCATCCTCTGTCTCACCGCCAGCTGCAAACATGTGGCTCATTTTTCGGAGAATGTCCTTCAGGACAAATGACAGCCTCAATTTTCCATCACTATCCCTCAGTCCATCACACCTAGTGTCAGACTTGAGCCTGCTGAGGTGGTGGAGCTGATACATAGATTGTTAACACTGGGGGGGGGGAACCAACACCAGCTAAACACTCAGACCCAGCAACAACCTGAACCTGTCTGCATTCCTAAACAAGAAAAGCAACAACTTTGATAGGGAATGAAATACAGCTGCTTCCACCCCCACCCTCCCCACAGCCGCCCCCCTCCACCCCAATTCATTGAGCGGGGGAGGGGGAGGGTAAAATAGGTGAGGCAAGGATCTGTGGCAGGGATTGGTGAGAGGTAGGTGAGTGACGGGTGAGGATCCATAGGAGGGTGGGAGTGGGTCAAATGTTGGGGGGGAGGCGGTGGAGGCAATAATATTTGAGAGGAGAACCTGGGAAATGGACATAAAATGGAACTGCTTCAGTTTGCTGAATTGTTTAACAACTGCATTCAATTTTCAAACTTTCCTTATTTATGTCCATCCCAGATTGGAATCATTTCCTGTCCCGAGCTCTGCTGCAAATCTCCAGGTCATTGTCCTTTCACTGTCCACCCACTGACCACCCATTGACTGCTCACTGACCGCTCACTGTCTACCCACTGACCACTCACTGTCTAACTACTCACTGACCACCCACTGTTTACCCACTAACCACCCACTGTCTACCGACTGATCACTCACTGACCACCCACTGTCCACCCACTGACCACCCACTGTCTACCACTGACCACCCACTGACCACCCACCTTCTTCTCACCGACCACCCACTTACTATTCATTGACCACCTACTGACCACCCACTGTCTACCCATTGGCCATCCACTTACTACTCACTGACCACCCATTGACCATCCATTGACTAGGTAAAAACAATGACTGCAGATGCTGGAAACCAGATTCTGGATCAGTGGTGCTGGAAGAGCACAGCAGTTCAGGCAGCATCCAAAGTGCAGCGAAATCGACGTTTCGGGCAAAAGCCCTTCATCAGGAATAAAGGCAGAGAGCCTGAAGTATGGAGAGATAAGCTAGAGGAGGGTGAGGTGGGGAGAAAGTAGCATAGAGTATAATAGGTGAGTGGGGGAGGGGATGAAGGTGATAGGTCAGGGAGGAGAGGGTGGAGTGGATAGATGGAAAAGAAGATAGGCAGGTAGGACAAGTCCGGACAAGTCATGGGGACAGTGCTGAGCTGGAAGTTTGGAACTAGGGTGAGGTGGGGGAAGGGGAAATGAGGAAACTGTTGAAGTCCACATTGATGCCCCGGGGTTGAAGTGTTCTGAGGCGGAAGATGAGGCGTTCTTCCTCCAGGCGTCTGGTAGTGAAGGAGCGGTGGTGAAGGAGGCCCAGGATCTCCATGTCCTCGGCAGAGTGGGAGGGGGTGTTGAAATGTTGGGCCACGGGGCGGTGTGGTTGATTGGTGCGGGTGTCCCGGAGATGTTCCCTAAAGCGCTCTGCTAGGAATCGCCCAGTCTCCCCAATGTAGAGGAGACCGCATCGGGAGCAACAGATACAATAAATGATTTTAGTAGATGTGCAGGTAAAACTTTCATGAATGTGGAAGGCTCCTTTAGGGCCTTGCATAGAGGTGAGGGAGGAGGTGTGGGCACAGGTTTTACAGTTCCTGCGGTGGCAGGGGAAGGTGCCAGGATGGGAGGGTGGGTTGTAGGGGGGCGTGGACCTGACCAGATAGTCACAGAGGGAACGGTCTTTGCAGGAGATGGAAACGGATGGGGAGGGAAATATATCCCTGGTGGTGGGGTCTGTTTGGACGTGGCGGAAATGTCAGCGGATGATTTGGTTTATGCGAAGGTTTGTAGGGTGGAAGGTGAGCACCAGGGGCATTCTGTCCTTGTTACGGTTGGAGGGGTGGGGTCTGAGGGCGGGGGTGCGGGATGTGGATGAGATGTGTTGGAGGGCATCTTTAACCACGTGGGAAGGGAAATTGTGGTCTCTAAAGAAGGAGGCCATCTGGTGTGTTCTATGGTGGAACTGGTCCTCCTGGGAGTAGATACGGCGGAGGCGGAGAAATTGGGAATACGGGATGGCATTTTTGCAAGAGATAGGGTGGGAAGAGGTGTAATCCAGGTAGCTGTGGGAGTCGGTGGGTTTGTAAAAAATGTCAGTGTCAAGTCGGTCGTCATTGATGGAGATTGAGAGGTCCAGGAAGGGGAGGGAGGTGTCAGAAATGGTCCAGATAAATTTAAGATCAGGGTGGAATCTGTTGGTGAAGTTGATGAATTGCTCAACATCCTCGCGGGAGCACGAGGTGGCGCCAATGCAGTCATCAATCTAGCGGAGGAAGAGGTGGGGAGTGGTGCCAGTGTAATTACAGAAGATCAAACTGTTCTACGTAGCCAACAAAGAGGCAGGCATAGCTGGGGCCCATACGTGTGCCCATGGCTACCCCTTTGGTCTGGAGGAAGTGGGAGAATTCGAAGGAGAAATTGTTAAGGGCGAAGATCAGTTCGGCCAAACGAATGAGAGCATCGGTGGAAGGGGTTTGTTAGGGACAACTGGAGAGGAAAAAACGGAGGGCTTGGAGGCCCTGGTCATAGCGGATGGAGGTGTAGAGGGATTGGATATCCATGGTGAAGATGAGGCGTTGGAGGCCGGGGAAACGGAAGTCTTGGAGGAGGTGGAGGGCGTGGGTGGTGTCTCGAATGTATGTGGGGAGCTCCTGGACTAGGGAGGATAGGACAGTGTCGAGGTAGGTAGAGATGAGTTCAATGGGGCAGGAGCATGCTGAGACAATGGGTTGGCTGGAGTGGTCAGGCTTGTGGATCTTGGGAAGGAGGTAGAACCTGGCAGTGTGGTGTTCCCGGACTATGAGGTTGGAAGCTGTGGGTGGGAGATCGCCTGAGGTGATGAGGTTCTGTTTGGTCTGGGAGATGATGGTTTGGTGTTGGGGGGGTAGGGTCATGGTCAGGGGGCAAATAGGAAGAGGTGTCCTCGAGTTGGCGTCTAGCTTCAGCAGTGTAGAGGTCAGTGCGCCAGACTACCACTGCTTCCCCTTTATCTGCTGGCTTAATGGTAAGGTTGGGATTGGAGCAGAGGGATTGGAGGGCTGCGCGTTGTGAGGGTGAGAGGTTGGAGTGGGGGAGATGGGTAGACAGGTTGAGGCGGTTAATTTCCTGGCGGCTGTTGGAAATGAAGAGGTATCCCCAGCCACCCACCGACCATTCACTGAGCACCCCCTAGCTACTCCCCAGCTCCTAAACACCCAACTACGCACCCACCCACACACCCATTATCCAGCCACCCACTGACCACCACCACCTTACCCAGCCAACTATTCACCCACCTAGAAATATGAAAAGAGCCTCTTGACAGTCCAAATGGAAAACAATCGAAATGAAACAATTATTTAGTTCTTGCTTGAGGTCTCTGAATGAAGGGACAGCCTCGTGTCTCTAAGCCAGCAGCGGTGAAATCCACTCACAGAGAGTGATTGTGAGATGGAGTTTCTGTGTATGGCACACTCTCAGGATTAATGGATTACAGTCCAATACCGGAAACAAGACCAACTTTGGTTCTCTACAACACACGACTCTGACATTTAGAAATTAAAGTTAGGAAAGTTGGTAAATGATCGGATAAAAGCTCTTTGTTCTCACATGCCCAGATATTTCCCCGTCAGCTTCAAATCCAGTTTTAATCTTTGCAAAGACTGTTTAAAATGGCAATGTCCAAGCACGAGGCTGTCAGAGCCCAGAGCCCAGATTAGATGGATGACACCAGCCCAGGGACAAGAGTGTGGCCTTGTCCTCAGTATCTTTGGCTTAGGAAGAAGTTTTTAAAGATCTCAATCAGGAGTCCAACGGAGAGGCTATTATGAAGTACAAACTTTTCAAACAATGAAAAGAATAGGAGAACTCAGACTGGAAGGAACAATGTGCAGGGTTACAAGGAAAAAGCAGGAGAATGGCACAAAGTCAGGATGCTCTTTCAGAGAGGGTGCAGCAGAATGATGGACTAAATAGCCTATCAGCTGCATTGTAACAATTCTGTATGCAACATTTCAGCCCTTCAACTTGCTCCACCTTTCTATACGATCACTGGAGTATCTCCTCCCACAACCCCTGCCCTCTCCTCATACCCTTTGGTGACAGGATGGGCCCCATATAGATTAACTCCCTAAACTCACTACATCAGCATATAGTTAGGGCAAGAGTAAGGAATAGCAATGTCTGAGGGGAGCTAGGACAAAGAAAATGTAATAAAGTCTAATTTAGATTTAGAAAGCATTTATGTGAATGCACAAAGTGTGGTAAATAAAGTCGGTGAGTTCCTAGTACAGATTGCTACATGATAAATCTATAACAGAAATGTGGCTCAAAGAAAAGCAGGACTGGGTGTTAGATATTCCTGGACATAAGGAAAGTTTTGAAGCTGAGGAAAATTGTCTTTTGTTCATTTATGGATGTGGGTTTGCTGGCTGGGACACAATTAATTGTTCATCCCTTGAGAAGGCAGTGGGAGGGATGACAATATATTTCCAAGTCAGGTTGGTGAGTGGCTTGGACAGGAATTTGCAGGTGATGGTGTTCCATGTATCTGCTGCCATTTCTTCAAGACGGAAGTGATTGTGGGTTTGGAAAGTGCTGTCAGACACGAGAGAAATTTATTCATCCAGAGAGTGGTGAGCCTGTGGAGTTCTTTGTCATAGAAAGCAGTTGAGGACAAAACATTGAATGTTTTCAAGAAGGTTTTAGATATAGGACAAAAGGGACCAAAGGGAATGGGAGAAAATGGGAAAAGAGTACTGAGTTGGATAATCAGCCAATTAATTGAATGGCAGAGCAGGCTTGAAGGGATGAATGGCCTACTTCTGCTTCTATTTTCTAGATTTCTATCTAAGCCTTTATGAGTTACTGCAGTGCATTTTGTAGATAGTACAAACTGCTGCTGCTGATGTATTGATGGTGGAGGGAGTGTATTGATGGTGGAGGGAGTGTAAGCTTATAGTTATGGTACCAAACAAGTGGCTGCTTTGTCCTAAAAGGTGTCAAGCTTCTTGAGTGTCATTGGAGCTGCACCCATCCAGGCAAATGAGGAATATTCCATCACACTCCTGAGTCAAGCTTTGTAGATGGTGGATAGGCTTTGGGGAGTCAGGGGGTGAGTTACTGACCCTGCAGTATTCCTAGCCTCTGACCTGCTCTTGTAGCCGCTGTGTTTACATGATGGCCCAATTTACAAGGATGTTGCCTGGTATGGAAGGTGCTAGCTATGAAGAGAGGTTGAGTAGGTTAGGATTGTTTTCATTAGAAAAAAAGGAGATTGAGGGGGGACCTGATTGAGGTTTACAAAATCATGAAGGGTATAGACAGGGTGGGTAGAGATAAGCGTTTTCCCAGGGTGAGGGATTCAATAATGAGAGGTCACACGTTCAAGGTGAGAGGTGAAAAGTTTAAAGGGGGATACATGTGGGAAGTACTTTACACAGAGGGTGTTAGGTGCCTGAAAAACGTTACCAGCAGAGGTAGTAGAGGCAGGCACGGTAGATTCATTTAAGATGCATCTGGACAGATGCATGAGTAGGTGGGCAGCAGAGGGATACAGATGCTTAGGAATTGGGCAATAGGTTTAGACAGCTGGGAGGGCCGGAGGCCTGTTCCTGGGCTGTACATTTTCTTTGTTCTTTCTCCTTTGTTCTAATTCAGTTCATGGTCAATAATAATCCCCAGGATGTTGAAATTGGGGAATTTAGTGATGGCAATGTGATTGTATGTCAAGAGATGATGGTTAAATTGTCATTTGAGATGATCATTACCTGGCACTTGATAGCATGTTCAATAACTCCTTCCATTTCTTTGCTGATGATACAGAGTAGATTGAGTGGATAATTGGTTGAATTGAATCTGTTGCACCTAATGTGGTCTTCTCTGCATTGGGGAGACAGGATGCCAACTTGCAGATCATTTAAGAGAACATCACTGGGATGCCCACACCAATCAACCCCATCGCCCATAGCTGAGCACTTCAACTCCCCCTCCCATTCCACCAAGGACTTATGGGTCCTGGATCTCCACCATTGCCAAAACCTAACCATCCAACATCTGGGGGAAGAATGCCTCATCTTCTGCCTTGGGACCCTGCAACCAGATAGGATTAATGTGTAATTTCACCAGTTTCCTCATTTCCCTCCCCCCAGCTTATCTCAGTCCCAGGCCTCCAACTCAGCACTGCCCTCTTGATCTTTCCCATCTATCACTCCACCCTCCTCTCCAACCTATCACTTCTCCCCCACCTTCATCTACCTATTGCATTCTGAGCTACCTTCCCCCCAGACCTACTGTCCTCCCATTTATCTCTCAGCCCCTCAGTCCACAAGCCTCATTCTGATGAAGGGCTTAAACCCGAAAGGTTGATTCTCCTGTTCCTCAGATGTGCTTTTCCAACACCACACTCTTGACTCTGAGTTGGATGTGTACTGGCCTTTTGAGGACAGGACATATTTGGGCAATTGTCAGGTAGTTTCTAGTGCTGTAGCTACAATAAGAAAGAATGTGAAGTGGCAGTATTGATTAAGGTGTTGAGTACGAGAGAGAGAGAGAGGATGTCACACACACGTCAAAGACAGGATCTACTTCATTCAAGCTCAGATACAATTGATATACCATTAAACTAACTAATGGGAAAGATCAAGAGAAGCATTGGCAGGGAACTTACAGAGATATGGATAACATGGAGAGTAGTTTGCTAGTAATTTGTTAGCATGGCTGGGGTATTGAATGAATACTTTGTATCAGTCTTCACCGAGGAAGAAGGGGTTATCAAAGTCATAATTAAAGAGAAGGAATTGAGAAGCTGCATCATTGCAAAATCGATAAACCCGTTATTGGAAAGACTGGCTGTGCTTAAATTTGGAAATCACTAGGATGAGTGGAGATGAATCCAAGGATACGAAGAGACCGATGCAAGGAAAATATAGAAAATCTGGTTGTAATCTGCCAATCCTTTTTATGCTCAGGATTTGTAAACAGGAAACTTTCGGCTGGTTAGTTGGGTATCTGTTTTGGAAAAGGTGTTAGAATCAATCATTAAGAAAGTTATAAGCTGGGCATTTAGAAAAACTCAAGATAATTGGGAGGAGTCAGCATGATTTTGCATAAAGGTAATGTTTAAACAATTTTGGAATTCTTTGAAGGAGTAGCATGCATAATGGATAAAGAGGAGACTTACATGTACTGTTCTAGGACTTTCTGAGGGTGTTTGACTTAGTGTCACATAAAATTATGCTGTGCAAAGCTAATGATTAATGCCATATTAGTTTAGGTAGTAAAGTCACTGTGGTCCCAGTGTACCAGAGGGCTGCTCTCTCATTACAGAGATTGAGAGAAAAAGGCAACTGGTGGTGGTTTAACCTGAGGGTTGCCATGCCTCAGGTGAGGGGAGAAGTTAGGAAGGATTAGTGTCATGTAGCCCCAGCCAGTGTGGGAATTGAACCTGTGCTGTTGGCATCATTCTGCATCACTGGTAGAAAACAAAGATAAATGGGTCTTTGTCAGATTATATAGATGCAGTTTGTGGATTTCTACAGGGGTCAGTTCCGAGACCTCAGCTTTTTGTAACTTAGATCAATGACTTAGATGAAGAGAACAAAGGCATGGTCACTAACATTCATGATGGTAGGATAGGAAAGAATGTTATAAATAGATAGGTAGGAAAGAATGTTATAAAGAAGACATAAAGCAGTTGCAGATAGATATAAATAAGTATAATATAGTGAAACATAAATTTGTTTACTTTGACAGGAAGAATAAAAGAGCAGAATATTACTTAAATGGAGATCGACAGCTATGGCAACAAACTAAGAAAGACTTGAATTAAGGAGGAATGAAAGCAAAATACTGCAGAGGCTGGAAATATGAAACAACCATAAAAATGCTGGAGAAACTCAGCAGGTCTGGCAGCATCTGTGGAAACAGAAACAAGGTTAATGTTTGGAGACCAGAATAAAAGTAAAGATGCTGTGCTTCAGTTATAATATGCACTGGTGAAAGGATTAGTGAAATCCTGAGTGCAGTTTTGGTCTTTTTTAGGGAAGTTTGTAAATTAATTGAAGATGTTCAGAAACATGTTTACTAGATTCAAAAACAGAGATTCCTGGAAATGCTCAGCAGGTCTGGCAGCATCTGTGGAGAGAAATCAGAGTTAATGTTTCGGGTGCAGAACCCAGAGGAAGAATCACTGGAGCTGAAACGTTAATTCTGATTTCCCTCTGCAGATGCTGCTAGACCTGCTGAGCTTTTCTAGCAACTTCTGTATTTCGTTCAGATTTTGAACATCCAAAGTATCTCACTTTTGTAGAGCACATTAATATCTGGAATCGGCAGATTGGTTAATAAGTATCAGGCTTGTTTACACAGGAGAACAGGTTGCACTCACTCTCACTGAGGGACGGGCCACACACACACTGACTCTCAATGTGGCACAGTATAGAGCAAGCTTCCATGTATCTAACCCTGTGCTGTCCCTGTCCTGGGAGTGTTTGATGGGGGACAGTGTAGAGGGAACTTTACTCTGTATCTAACCCCGTGCTATCCCTGTCCCTGGGAGTGTTTGATGGGGAAGGTGTAATTTCTTAGTTTTAAATAGGAGAGGAATTTCCTGTGACCCAGCACAAACAGAACTGGGCGATAGTGAGGACTGCAGATGCTGGAGGAGTCCGAGTTTTTCACTTCATGGACTGAGTTTGTTCGAATTGTTTTTGAATCTTAATCACGAACAAGCTCTGAGCTGCTTCTTTTCGGGGAAGAATGTCTCACTCAATCAGTGGTGCTACCTCTTGCTGGGAGTTATCCAATATTTCAAAAACCCGATGTCTAAATTCCCAAACTCTCCATCTCCCGGTCTCCCTGTTACCTGGCACTCGGTATCAGCTTCTGCTGTGGCTCATGTCTCAGTGCAAACCCCTCCCCACACTCCTGTCTGACTCTGTACCACTCTTTATCAATTATCACCCAGCTTCTTTCTCTCTCCGTCCCAGTGTTTTTCTCGTTTTCAGTGCTTCCCCCCTCATTCACTCTTTCCCAGTCTCTCTCTCTCTCTCTCTCCCACAAAACCTCTGTTCCACTCTCTGTGTCTGTGTCTGGTGTATATTTTCAGCCTCTCTCCTCTCCAGTCCCCGGTCCCCACACACTCCTCTCTGTAGTCACTTTCTGATGGTGAAATCATTCTGTCCTGATTCCCAAAGGATACCCTCCCTCACCTCTCCCCACCCCGGTTTTCCCTGTTCCATTGCCACATTTCCTCAGGAACAGCTTCCTGACTCCTATCTCCCCCAGGAGAGGTTTCCATAAAGCCAAAAGACATTGAGTCCACCCAGAAAATGGTCCAATCCAGTTTCATATTAAAATGAGGAGGCAGTGACCCCTGGGATTGGGGGGTGGGGCTCACAGGATGACTGGACCATCCTTAGGGGTAGGAGGATAAAGGAACGGGTAACATAGTCAGGGGTCAGAGTTGTGTTTAAAGGGTTAAGGTTGGAGGCAGGAGTAATTGTTTCTCAATAAACTGCATTGATTCCACAGCCTAATACACCAGCCCCTCCCTATCCGGTTAGGAAATTTCCAAAAAACAGTCAGGTCCAGTTACACCCACTTATTAATTTGTCTGAAAATAATTTCAGTCTGGATTTAAATAGATTTAAAATCTCTCTGTGTCTTTGAACATGGGTCTGCCAATAAACTATTCTCAGTCAAAGATAATACTTGGCACCAGAGCCACCAAAGGTCGGACAGGTTGGACCGAAGGGTCTGTTTCGGACCTGTACATCTCTATGATTCTCTAATTAGCAGCACAATTTCAGATTTACTAACCATCATCGAGGATTTAATATTGACCATAGACAATCGGGAGAATATCCCAATCTTCAAAGCACTGTTTTGGGATCTTTCCTTTTTTTTCTTGGGATGTGGGCATTTGCAGGTCCAGCCAATCCCTAATTACCTTTGAGAAGATGGTGATAAGCTACTTTCTTAAACACTACAGACCCTGGATTGAAACTGGACAATACCATGAGGGAGGGAATTCCAGGAGTTTGACGCAGTGCCACTAAAGGAATGGCAATATATTTCCAAGTCAGGATGGTGAGTGACTCGGAGGGGAACTTACAGGGAGTGGTGTTCCCATGTATCTGTTGCCTTGGTCCTTCTAGAAGGTAGTGGTCATGGGTTTAGAAGTGCTGTATAAGGATCTTTGGTGAATTTCTGTAGTGCATCTTGTAGATGGTACACACTGCTGCTAATTAGTGTTGGTGGTGGAGGAAGTGGATGCTTGTGGGTGCGGTGCCAATCAAGCAGCTGCTTTGTCCTGGATGATATCATTCTTCTCGAGTGTTGTTGGAGCTGCCCCCACCCAGGGCAAGTGGACAGTATCCCATTACACTCCTGACTTGTGCCTAGCTGTTGATGGGCGGGCTTTTTCAGGGAGTCAGGAGGTGAGTTTGTACAGTTTCCTAGCCTCTGGCCTGTTCTTGTAGCCACAATGTTTATTTTGCTATGTCTGTTCAGTTCCTGCTCATCAAAAGGCTGATGGCAGGAGAAAGTGAGGACTGCAGATGCTGGAGGTCAGATTCGAGAGTGTGGTGCTGGAAAAGCACAGCAGGTCAGGCAGGATCTGAGGAGCAGGAGAATCAACGTTTTGGGCATAAGCCATTCATCAGGAATGAGGCTTGTGGGTCAGAGCTGAGAGATAAATCAGGATGATGGCAGTGAAGGGATTGATCAATGATATTTCCATTGTATGTCAAGGGGAGATAGATCATCTTTATCTGATACATATGTTGATTCTTCATATCCATTGTCATTTACCAGCCCGAGCCTGGATATTGTCCAGAGTTTATTGCATTTGGACATGGACTACTTCAATATCTGAGGAGTCAAGAATGATTCTGAACATTGCAATCATTAGTGAACTTTACCCCTTCTGGCCTTATAATGGAGGAAAGGTCATTGATGAAGCACCTGAAAATGGCTGAGTGTAGGACACTAGCCTGAGGAATTTTGGGGGCTCATGTGGACACTGGTTATGTCATTACCTCTGAGCATGGAGACTGGGTTCAAGTCCCACCTGCTTCAGAGGAGTGTAATAACTTCGCTGAACAGGTCAATTAGAAAATATCTACCCTGAGAAATTCTTGTAAGAATTGACCTGGAGTCAGTTTCACACACAGTCAGAAAGACAGGTTATCTGATAAAGCAGCACTCTTCAGGTACACAACTGAGAGTGTCAGTTCAGAGATATTCTTTGGAGTGATCTTTGAAATCATGATGTTGTGAGAGAAAGGTAAGTAACATTGACAATGTAATGAGGTAGAGGATAAGTACTGATGGAGTGCTGCACTGTAGGAGAGGCAGTACTGGGGGAGTGCCATACTGCTAGAGGGTCATTACCAAGGGAGTACCACACTGTCAGAGGGTCAGTACTGAGGGAGTGCAGCACTGTCAGAGGGTCAGTACCGAGGGAGTGCAGCACTGTCAGAGGGTCAGTACTGAAAGAATGCCACATCATCAGAGGGTCAGTACTGAGGGAGTTCTGTGCTGTTGGAGGGTCAGTACTGAGGGTGTGCTACACTGTCGGAGGGTCAGTGCTGAGGCAGTGCCGCACTGTCGGAGGGTTGGTGCTGAGGGAGATTTAAGAAATGTATTCATTTTTGTGGCTTGTGGGTGTCGCTGGCTGTCCAGCATTTATTACCCTTGAGAAGGTGGGGGAGAGATGCCTTCTTAAACCACTGCAGTCCACCTACTGTGGGTTGACCCACAATGCCCTTAGGAAGGAATTCCAGGATTTTGACCCTGCAATAGTGAAGGAATGGTGATATATTTCCAAGGAGAAAGTGAGGTCTGCAGATGCTGGAGATCAGAGCTGAAAACGTGTTGCTGGATAAGCGCAGCAGGTCAGGCAGCATCCAAGGAACAGGAGATTCGACATTTCGGGCATAAGCCCTTCTTCAGGTCTTCATTCCTGATGAAGGGCTTATGCCCGAAACATCGAATCTCCTGTTCCTTGGATGCTGCCTGACCTACTGCGCTTTTCCAGCAACACATTTTCAGCTCTGATATATTTCCAAGCCAGGACAGTGAGTGACTTGGAGGGGAAACTCACAGGTGGTAGTGTTCCCATATATCTGCTGCCATTGTTCTTCTAGATGGAAGTGGTCATGGGTTTGGAAGGTGCTGTCTAAGAATCTTTGGTGAATTTCTTCATTGCATCTTGTAGATAGTACATGCTGCTGCTACTGAGGTGTTGGAGGGAGTAGATGCTTGTGGATGTAGTGCTAATCAAGCAGGCTGCTTTGTCCTGGATGGTGTCGAGCTTCTTGAGTATTATTGGGAGCTGTAATCATCCAGGCAAATGGGGAGTATTCCATCACACTCCTGACTTGTGCCTTGTAGATGGTGGACAGGAGGAGGTTAGTTACTCACTGCAGTATTCCTAGCCTCTAACTTGCTCTTGTAGCCACTGTGTTTATGTGGTGAGTACAGTTAAATTTCTGATCAATGATGACTTCCAGGATGTTGATACTAGAGGATTCAGTGATGGTAACACAATTGAATGTCAAGGGGTGGTGGTTAGATTGTCTCTTGTTGGCGTTGGTCGTAACATGGCATTTGTGTGAAGCAAATGTTATTTGCCACCTGTCAGCCCAAACCCGGATATTGTCCAGATCTCGTTGCATTTGAACATGTCTTGCTTCAGTGTCTGAAGAGTTGCAAATAGTGCTGAACATTATGCAATCATCAGTGATCATCCCCACTTCTGACCTTATGGAGGGAAGGTCATTGATGAAGTAGCCGAAAATGATTGGGCTGAGGACACTAACCTGAAGAACTCCTGCAAAGATGTCCTGGAGCTGAGATAACTTACCTCTAACAACCACAACCATCTTCCTATGTGTCAGGTATGACTCCAACCACTGGAGAGTTTGGCCCTGATACCCATTGATTCCAGTTTTGCCTGGGCTCCTTGATGCCACATTCGTTTGAATGCAGTCAAAGGCTGTCACTCTCACCTCCCCTGGAATTCAGCTCTTTTGTCCATGTTTGAACCGAGGCTGTATTGACCCTGGTGAAACTCAGACTGGACATCACTGCCATGTTATTGCTGAGCAGGTGCTGCTTGATAGCCCTGTTGATGACAACTTTCATCACCTTACTGATGATTGAGAGTGAACTGATGGGGCAGTAATTGGTCAGGTTAGATTTAGATTGGATTCCCTCCAGTATGGGGCCCAACAAGTCTACACTGACCCTCTGAAGAGTAACCCACCCAGACCATTCCCCTACCCTATATTTACTCCTGACTAATGCACCTAACACTATGGTCAATTTAGTATGGCCAATTCACCTGGACCGTGAGAGGAAACCAGAGCACCTGGAGGAAATCCACACAGACGTGGGGAGAATGTGCAAACTCCACAAAGACAGTTACCTGAGGCTGAACTTGAATCCAGGTCCCTGGTGCTGTGAGGCAGCAGTGCTAACCACTGAGCCACCGTGCTGCTCTGTCCTGCATTTTTATGTACAGTACATCCTTGGGCAGATGCTAGTGTTGTAACTGTACTGGAACAGTTTGGTGAAGGGAGTGGCAAGTTTTGGAGAACAAGTCTTTAGTATTAATGCAGCAATGTTTTCAGGGTCCATAGCTTTTGCAGTATCCAGTGCCTCCGAGCATTTCTTGATATCACCTGAATGTGGAGTTGACTGAAGACTGGTATCTGTAATGCTGGAGGCCACTGGATGATGCCAGTGCTGAGGGAGTGCTGCACTGTCCGAGGGTCAGTATTGAGGGAGTGCTGCACTGTCCGAAGGTCAGTGCTGAGGGAGTACTGCACTGTCCGAAGGTCAGTACTGAGGGAGTGCTGCACTGTCCGAGGGTCAGTACTGAGGGAGTGCTGCACTGTCAGAGGGTCAGTGCTGAGGGAGTACTGCACTGTCCGAAGGTCAGTACTGAGGGAGTGCTGCACTGTCCGAGGGTCAGTACTGAGGGAGTGCCGCACTGTCCGAGGGTCAGTACTGAGGGAGTGCTGAAATGTCCAAGGGTCAGTACTGAGGGAGTGCTGAAATGTCCAAGGGTCAGTGCTGAGGGAGTACTGCACTGTCCGAAGGTCAGTACTGAGGGAGTGCTGCACTGTCCGAGGGTCAGTGCTGAGGGAGTACTGCACTGTCCGAAGGTCAGTACTGAGGGAGTGCTGCACTGTCCGAGGGTCAGTACTGAGGGAGTGCTGCACTGTCCGAGGGTCAGTACTGAGGAAGTGCTGAAATGTCCAAGGGTCAGTGCTGAGGGAGTACTGCACTGTCCGAGGGTCAGTACTGAAGGAGTGCTGCACTGTCAGAGGGTCAGTGCTGAGGGAGTGCTGCACTGTCAGACGGTCAGTGGTAAGGGCGTGCTGCCCTGTCCGAGGGTCAGTACTGAAGGGAGTGCTGCACTGTCCGAGAGTCAGTGCTGAGGGAGTACTGCACTGTCCAAGGGTCAATTCTGAGGGAGTGCTGCACTGTCGGAGGGTCAGTGCTGAGGGAGTGCTGCACTGTCAGAGGATCATAGGGTCAGTGCTGAGGGAGTGCACACTGTCATAGGGTCAGTGCTGAGGGAGTGCCACACTGCCAGAGGGTCAGTGCTGAGGGAGTGCCGCACTGTCAGAGGGTCAGTGCTGAGGGAGTGCCGCACTGTCAGAGGGTCAGTGCTGAGGGAGTGCTGCACTGTCAGACGGTCAGTGGTAAGGGCGTGCTGCCCTGTCCGAGGGTCAATACTGAGGGAGTGTCGCACTGTCCGAGGGTCAGTACTAAGGGAGTGCTGCACTGTCCGAGGGTCAGTGCTGAGGGAGTGCTGCACTGTCGGAGGGTCAGTGCTGAGGGAGTGCTGCACTGTCAGAGGATCATAGGGTCAGTGCTGAGGGAGTGCACACTGTCATAGGGTCAGTGCTGAGGGAGTGCCACACTGCCAGAGGGTCAGTGCTGAGGGAGTGCCGCACTGTCAGAGGGTCAGTGCTGAGGGAGTGCCGCACTGTCGGAGGGTCAGTGCTGAGGGAGTGCCGCACTGTCAGAGGGTGAGTGAGTTTTGAATGTGATCTGTGATGTCTCTCTCTGTGGGTCTAGGTTGTCAGATTCCCTGAGCGCAGTGGATTACGAGGCGATCTCCGGGATCCGGTAATTGAGCGATGATCTTACCTGGTCCCGAGCATCTTGTTGCTGCTCTCGGGCCGCTCTCTCTCTGGGACATAGGGGTTCTCTCTGGTCCCTCACAGAGCTGTGTCGCCTTTGGCCAGGTTGTCCCGGGTGGGAGGTGGTGGGGTGTTTCCTGGTCCCGGGACTCAGGACTCCCCGTGTGGGACTCACATCCGCACGGAGCCGGTTCGAGGGGCGGCAGAAACTCGGAGTTGCCCCAAATACAGAGAAAGAGAAACAGACAGAGCGAAGGGATGAGAGAGGGAGGGAGGAGAGAAAGAGAGAGAGGGAATGAGAGAGACAGAGAGGGAGGGAGAGAGAGCGCACGAGAGAGAATGAGTGAGTGAGACAGACAGAGGTGTAGAGGGGGAGTGAGAGTCAGAGAGAGTTCCCGGCTCCAGGCGCTGCTGAGTCCCGGCAGTAACTCCCGAAGCAGAGAGTTCCCAAATCTCCGCTCCGCTCCAGGATGGTCGCCCCCACTCCCGGAACTTGGCAGCCCCCTCGGGGGCAGTGACTATCCTGGGAATTCAGCCCGTCCGCAGTTCCCCTACTAGCCACCTGTCTGTCAGTCAGAGCCGCTCTGAGAGCGGCAGCAGCTGTTCCACCATCTGCCTGTGGGAGAAGGGCTTTGTGTGGAAATGAGTGACTGAAATGTGAGCTGGCTGCTTCTCCCAGAGACCCTGGAGAATGAGGAGGGAGCCGGCGGAATAAAGAAACTGCATCATAATTCCCTTCTGCACAGGAACCCTCTGAACACAGGAGCCACTCTGAGGGACATGCCCCCAACCAGCCCCCAGCTCCGCCCTGACACCCCTCCTCCCCCAACCCCAGTACAACAATCCTGGGGGCTTCTGCTGGAGCCTGGGTGTGGGATTATCTTGGCGACCATCACTGCAGGAGGACTCCTGCTTTGTGTGGGTCACACTATAAGTAGTCTCAAAATGCAGTTCATGTGTATTCTGGGAATCTGTCTGCGTGACCCAGCACAACAGTGAGAGTCAGTGTGTGTGAGACTGTATCCCAGTGAGAGTTAGTGTGTGGGGGACTGTATCCCAGTGAGAGTCAGTGTGTGTGACACTGTACCTCAGTGAGAGTCAGTGTGTGTGTGGGACTGTACCCTGGTGAGACTTGGTGTATATGGGACTGTAGGGTAAAAATTGAGGTCTGCAGATGCTGGAGATCACAGCTGAAAATGTGTTGCTGGTTAAAGCACAGCAGGTTAGGCAGCATCCAAGGACCAGGACATTCGACATTTCGGGCATAAGCCCTTCATCAGGGCTGTATGGGACTGTATCCCAGTGAGAGACAGTGTGTGTGTGGGACTGTATCCCAGTGAGAGTCAGTGTTTGTGGGACTGTACCCCAGTGAAAGTCAGTGTGTGTGTGGGACTGTACACCACGGAGTCAGTGTGTGTGGGACTGTATCCCAGTGAGAGTTAGTGTTTGTGGGAATGTACCCAGTCAGAGTTTGTGTGTGTGTGGGACTGTACCCCAGTGAGAGTCAGTGTGTGTTTGGGAATGTACCACAGTGAGAGTCAGTGTGTGTGTGGGACTGTACCCCACTGAGAGTCAGTGTATGTGGGACTATACCCCAGTGAGAGTCAGTGTGTGTGTCGTACTGTACCCCAGTGAGAGTCAGTATATGTGGACTGTACCCCAGTGAGAGTCAGAGTGTGTTGGACTTATCCCAGTTAGAGTCAGTGTGTGTGTGGGACTGTACCCCACTGAGAGTCAGTGTATGTGGGACTATACCCCAGTGAGAGTCAGCATGTGTGAGACTGCACCCCGGTGAGGGTTAGTCTGTGTGGGACTGTCCCCCAGTGAGAGTCAGTGTGTGTGTGTGTTTGTGTGTGTGTTGCCGGGTGGGGGGAGGTGTCTGTACACCCAGTGAGAATCAGTGTGTGTGGGATTGTACTCCAGTGAAAGTCCATGTGTGTGTGAGACTGTATCCCAATGAGAGTCAGTGTGTATGGGACTGCACCTGGTGAGAGTTAGTCTGTATGGAACTATATCCCAGTGAGAGTCAGTGTGTGTATGTGGGGGTCTGTACACCCAGTGATAGTCTGTGTTTGTGGGACTGTACCCTGGTGAGAGTTAGTGTGTGTGGGACTGTGCACCAGTGAGAGTCAGTGTGTGTGTGGGACTGTACCCTGGTGAGAGTTAGTATGTGTGGGACTGTACCCTGATGAGAATTAGTGTGTGTGGGACTGTATCCCTGTAAGAGTCAGTGTGTGTGGGAGTCTGTACACCCAGTGAGAGTCAGTGTTTGTGGGACTGTACCCTAGTGAGAGTTAGTGTGTGCGGGACTGTATCCCAGTGAGCGTCAGTGTGTGTGAGACTGTACCCTGGTGAGAGTTGGTGTATGTGGGACTATATCCCAGTGAGAGTCAGTGTGTGTTGGTCTGTTCTCAAAAGTTGCTCTGCAAATCACAAATTTATTTTATTTCTTCCAAGAGAAGATACTTTATTCAAAACACAAATTTATAATATCATTGTTTGGACATATGTAAATGTTTTTGGAATATAATCAGTTAGGCTAATAGAATGTTGGCCCTTAATTCAAGCAAGTATAAGTGTAGGGAAGTCTTACTCCAACTGTGCAAGGTGCTGGGAAAACCATATCGGAGTATTGTATGCCCTTATTTAAGGAAAGTTATTATTTCATTGGAGGCAGTTCATAGAGAAGGTTCACTGGGATGATCCTATGATGGAGGGATTATCTTATGAGTAAAAGGTTAAACAGGTTGGGACTCCACTCCCTGGACCTTAGAAGAATGAGAGGTGATCTCATTGAAACATTTTGGATTCTTAAGCAGCTTGGCAGAGTAAGTGCTGAGAGGATGGTTCCCTTCATGGAACGGTCAAGAACCAAAGAGCGTGGTCTCAGAATAAAGGGACACAAATTTAAGGGTGAGATGAGGAGGAATTTCTTCTTTCAGAGGGTTGTATGCCTTTGGAACACCCTGCTACAGAGAATTGTGGGGTCAGAGTCCTTGTGTGTATTTAAGGCTAAGAACAATAGATTCTTGATCAGTTTTTTAAAAAATTCACTCACAGGATGAGAGCGATGCTAGCTAGACCTACATTTATTGCCCATCCCTAATTGCCCAGAGGGTAGTTAAGAGTCAACCACATTGCTGTGGGTCTAGAGTCACATATAGACGGGACTGCGTTCGGACAGCAGTTTCCTTCCCCAAAGGACATTAATGAACCAGATGAGTTTTTCCAACAATGGTCATCATCAGACTCTTAATTTCAGATTTTATTGAATTCAAATTCCACCATCTGCCAGGACAGGATTTGAACCCAGGTCCTCAGAACATTACCTGGGCCTCTGGATTAATAGTCTAATGATAATATCTCTCAGCCATTGCTTCCCTTTAAGTCCTCTTGGGGAATCAAGAATTATGGGGAAAAGCAGGAAAGTTGATGTGGGGAATGTTGGATCAGCCATGAAGAAGGGTTACATTGACTTCTCCACCTCCTGATGCTGCCTGGCTCGCTATGTTCTTCCAGCTTCCTGCTTGTCTACCTTGGATTCCAGCATCTGCAGTTTTTTTGGCTCCAAATGATCCTATTGAATGGCAGAGCAGGCTCGAGGGGCCGAATGGCCTTCTCCTGTTCCTATTTATTATGGTCTTACGATGTCTCTGTACTATGTTCCCAGCTCCAAGTTGTACATAACCTGAGAATCAATCACATAGACTGGCAGATAAAAGAGCTCTGTCATTGTAACTAGTCACTAATCCAGAGATCAAACACATTATTGCCAGCAAAAGCAACACCTGTACATCCCCTCAGCTCCAAAGCATCTGTAACTCTGTAATTACTGCTTGTTCAAACAGTTGTTCAGATGATGCCTGGTGTTGGTATCAAATTTTCAATACTGTAACCACTTTTTCAAACACTGATTTTTAAAATCAGTTATATCTCATTTCAGTCCCAAGTTTTAAAAACACGAAATAAAAATAAACAGTCTTTACACCAGATTAATACTTTTTAATTTACAAGGAACAAGGCACTTGGCTGGTGTCACTGAATCTTCAACACTTTCAGAGGAAGGTTACATTACCTGGTGTTGTAGCTGCAAACAATGGTTTTGAACACAGACAGGACAATAGCTACAGGGACCTCAATGCCACCCATGTTTGTGAATTGAAATCCCACTTGAAGGCCTCATCATCACAAGTGGAGGGTTTTAAAAGGGAAGTCTGAATCCACACCACTGTTTACAACAAAAGAGAATTCAGCCTGTCATAACTGATTCACAAAGAAATCCTGGCGTGGCAAGTGACTGGCTGCATACCAATAAAAAACGTAACTGTTACTTGGCTAAAATAACCTTAACTTGTACTCTGCAGTTTTTTGTTCCCAATCTAGACTTATTTGTGTGCTATTTTCTAGAAGGAGAAGGATAGATTGCCATTGATGCATTTTTAAAATAATCTTTGATCTCTGATTATGTAAGTTTTTTTGCTGTAAGCTAATTCTTTATTTGTTACCTGAGGTATTTGGCTTCTTATTTTTGGTATTGAGCTAATTACAGTCTAATATATTCACTTACATATAAAATCAGTAATATCATCTCCGTTTTTTAAATGATAACTCTGCTGTGAACAGTGGAGGAGGGAAAGAAGGAAATAAGTCAGCTCACCCTCTAACAGTAAGGTCACATCTAGCCCTTGCTGTATGTAGTCATAGAGTCAATGAGTAATCCAGCAGGGAAACAGGCCTTCAGCTCAAACTGTTCCATGCTGACCATAGTGCCCACTCAGCTAGTTCCAATTACCAGCATTTGGTCCATATCCCTCGAAACCCTTCCCATCCATGTACCTATCCAAATGTTTTTTAAATGTTGCTATTGTACCCGCCTCAAACACTTTCTCTGCCAGCCCATTCCATATACGCACCACTCTGCATGAAGAAGTTGCCCCTCAGGTCCTTCTTAAATCTTTCATTATCACCTTAAACCTATGTTCTCTAGTTTTCAATTCCCCATCCTTGGGAAAAAGGATATATGCATTCATCCCATCTATGCCCCTCACGATTTTATACACCTCAATAAAACCACCTCTCATTCTCCTACGTTCCAAGAAATAAATTCCTATCCTGGCCAATCTTTTCCTGTAACTCAGGCATACTAGTCCTGGCAACATCCTTGTAAATCTTCTTTGCACCCTTTCCAGTTTAATCATATCTTTCCTATAACAGGGTGACCCAAACTATACACAATACTCGAAGTGCGGTCTCATCAATGACTTATACAACCATAACAGAACATTCCAACTCCTATACTCAGTGCCTTGACCAATGAAGGCCAGCATGCCAAATACCTCCTTCACTCTGTCTATCTGTGACACTGCTTTCAAAGAACTATGTACCTGTACTCCTAGGTCCCTCTGTTCCACATCATTCCTCAGGACTTTACCATTTACTGTATAGGTCCTAGTTTGGTTTGATTTTCCAAAGTTCCATACCTCATATTTATTCATATTTAATTGTATTTACCAATCCTCAGCTGATTAAGATATCTCTGTAATTTTTGATAACCTTCCTCGCTATCAATGATACCTCTTAATTTTGTATCATCTGCAAACTTGCTAATCACACGTTGTACCTTCACATCCAGATCATTTATGTAAAGAACAACAACAAAAGTTCCAGCACTGACCCGTGTGGCACACCATAGTCACAGGTCTCCAGTCTGAGAAACAGCCTACCATAGTCACAGGTCTCCAGTCTGAGAAACAGCCTGCCATAGTCACAGGCCTCCAGTCTGAGAAACAGCCTTCCATAGTCACAGGCCTCCAGTCTGAGAAACAGCCTACCATAGTCACAGGCCTCCAGTCTGAGAAACAGCCTTCCATAGTCACAGGTCTCCAGTCTGAGAAACAGCCTACCATAGTCACAGGCCTCCAGTCTGAGAAACAGCCTACCATAGTCACAGGCCTCCAGTCTGAGAAACAGCCTACCATAGTCACAGGCCTCCAGTCTGAGAAACAGCCTACCATAGTCACAGGCCTCCAGTCTGAGAAACAGCCTACCATAGTCACAGGCCTCCAGTCTGAGAAACAGCCTACCATAGTCACAGGTCTCCAGTCTGAGAAACAGCCTACCATAGTCACAGGCCTCCAGTCTGAGAAACAGCCTACCATAGTCACAGGCCTCCAGTCTGAGAAACAGCCTACCATAGTCACAGGCCTCCAGTCTGAGAAACAGCCTTCCATAGTCACAGGCCTCCAGTCTGAGAAACAGCCTTCAACCACCACCTTCTGCTTCCTACCATTGAGCCAATTTTGAAACCATTTAGCTAGCTCTCCCTGGATCCAATGCAAGCTAATCATCATGATTCCTGACCTTCCCCTCTCTGAGACTGAGCGTACTGTCCTTGGCAAAGAACTCAGCTTCATACCCTTACTCCCCCCACCTTCATGAATTTCGGGCTCATCATGAAATTGGACTGTTTTTCTGCAGCCTCCCTCACTGCGCACACTTTTCCAGCAGGAATCCCCCTCCCTGTTCCACTGATCCCTTCGTCCACCTCCAGTACTCACCATCCACTTGGACCCCTTCCTCTAGCCTCTTACTTGGCCTTGATCTTTTCATGAAAACTGCTCCTCTCACCCACTCTAACCTGTCACCTTCTGAAATTGCTGCCCTTCGTGCTCTCAGGTCCAACCTGAACTTTGTTATCACACCCACTGACAAAGGTGGTACTGTTGTGATCTGGTGCACTGATCTTTACCTTGCAGGGACTCAACACCAACTCTTGGACACTTCTTCCTTCCAATTTCCTGGACCATGATCCCACATCTGAATTTTGAGCCATTGTTGCCAGGACTGTCACTGACCTCAATACCTCTGGAGATCTTCTCTCCCACTGTCTCCAACCTTATAGTCTCTCAACCCCAGACAGTCCACTTCTATCTCCTTTGCAAAATCCACAAACCAGACTGTCAGAGTAGACACATCGTATCAGCCTGCAGCTGCCCCTCCGAGCTCATTTCCTCCTCCATTGACTCCTTTATCTCTCCACTTGTCAATTAATTGATTGATTGATTTATTGTCACATGTAACAAAGTATGAGCAGTACAGGCAGATCATAGTAAGCAAGCATTAATATATTAAAAGACTCAAACAGAGGCATGCAGGTTACAGCATGAGCAGGTTCAGCATTATTTGAGGATAGAGTAACCATTTAGGGTGAAGGGCTTATGCCCGAAACATTGACTCTCCTTCTCCTCTGATGCTGCCTAGCCTGCTGTGTTTTTCCAGGGCCACACTTTTCAACACTGACTCTCCAGCATCTGCAGTCCTCACTTTCCCCCAGACCATTCACCAGTCTAATAATGGCTGGGAAGAAGCTGTTCCTCCAACCCGTTGGTGCATGTATTCAGGCTCCAGTATCTTCTGCCTGTTGGAAGAGATTGTAGGAGATCATTACTGGAGTGCAATGGGTCCTTGATGATGTTGGCAGTCTTTCCACGGCAGCGAGCTGTGTAAATGGAATCTATGGATGGAAGATAAAAACAAGGACAGCACAGGCTGGAAACCAGAGTCTAGATTAGAGTGGTGCTCGGAAACGCACAGCAGGTCGGGCAGCATCCGAGGAGCAGGAGAATTGTATCGAGGTAGGTAGAAATGAGTTCGGTGGGGTAGGAGCAGGCTGAGACAATGTGTCGGCCAGGGTGGTCAGGCTTGTGGATCTTGGGAAGGAGGTAGAACCGGGCAGTGCGGGGTTCCCGGACTATGAGGTTGGAAGCTGTGGGTGGGAGATCTCCTGAGGTGATGAGGTTCTGTATGGTCTGGGAGATGATGGTTTGGTGATGGGGGATGGGATCATGGTCGAGGGGGCGGTAGGAGGAGGTGTCTTCGAGTTGGCGCCTGGCTTCAGTGTTGTAGAGGTCAGTGCGCCAGACTACCACTGCACCCCCTTTGTCCGCTGGTTTGATGGTGAGGTCGGGATTGGACCAGAGGGATTGGAGGGCAGTGCGTTCTGAGGGTGAGAGGTTGGAGTGGGGGTGGGGGTGGGGGTGGTGTAGACAGGTTGAGGTGGTTAATGTCCCGGCGGCAGTTGGAAATGAAGAGGTCAAAGGCAGGTAATAGGCCAACATGGGGCGTCCCGGTGGATGGAGTGTGTTGGAGGCAGGTAAAGGGGTCCTCGGAAGGTGGGCCGGAATCCTGATTGTGAAAGTAAGCTCGGAGGCGGAGGGGGCGGAAGAAGTGTTCGATGTCACAATGCGTATTAAATTCATTGATGTGTGGACGGAGGGGGATAAAGGCAAGGCCTTTGCTGAGGACTGATCGTTCATCCTCAGTGAGAGGATCCACTTGCGTCCACATGGGTGCAAGTTATGCCTGCCTCTTTATGGAATATGTGGAACAATCCTTGGTTCTGTCCTACTCTGGTCCCTGCCCACAACTCTTTCTTTCAGTACATTAACAACTGTTTCAGTGCCACTTCATGCTCCCAACTGGATCTTGAAAAAAATGTTAATTTTGCCTCCAATTTCCACCCCTCTATAACTTTTACATGGTCCATTTCCAACAGTTCCCTTCCTTTACTTGACCTCTCCATCTCCATTTTTAGGAATAAACTGTCCAATGCCATCTATTTCAAATCCACTGACTCCTATAGCTCCCTTCACTACAGCTCATCATACCCCATGTCCTGGAAGGACTCCATTCCATTCTCCCAGTTCCTTCATCTATGTCATACGTGTTTGGATAATGCCATCTTCCAAAACAGCGCTGCTGCTAAGACTTGCTTCTTCCATGAGCATGGTTTCTCATCCACTGTAATTGATAGGGCCCTTAACTGCATCTGACCTATCACCCATGCTTCTGTGTTTGCTAATTTCCCTCACTCACAACAGTGTGATTGGGTGCCCCTTGTTCTCACTTTTTATCCCACCAGCCACTGCATTCAAAGGATCATCCTCCACTGTTTCAGACAACTCCAGCAGAATGTCACCATGAAACACGTCTTCCCCTCACTCCTCTGTTTGCATTTCACAGGGATCATTCACTCCTGGACACCTAATCCATGTCTCAATGAGCACCAACACCTCTCTCCCCTTCCCATGTAACTGCAGAAGGTGCAACAACTGCCCCTTCACTGCTCCCCACCCAAAATTCTAAGCAGTCTTTCCAGGTGAAGCAGCATTTCACCTGTACCACCTCCAATCTGGTCTATTGCTTTCGTTGCACCCAATGTGGCCTACTCTACACTGGAAAGCCAAATGCAGCACACCTCTGGTACATGACCCCAACCTTGCCATAGCTGGTCATTTTATAAACAGCATGCCCACTTGTCTGTCCTTGGCATGTGGCAATGCTCTAGCAAATCTCATCTTCAGACTAGGCACTTTAAACCTTCTGGACATAAAATTTAGTTCAACACCTTCAGTTTGTGAACTCACTGCCATTTCTTCTCTTTCTTTTAGCTTTACTTGCTGTATTCTCTGTCACCATGTCCTCTTTCCCCTCCCCCACTCCAATGAGACCATCTGTTCTTTCTAGTTTGACTGTTGTACACACCATTGTTCTGTCATTCCTACATTCCAATCATCAAATCTGAACTATCAATACCCTTTCTCCCCAATGCTCCACACCCACCTTCCTCTCCCACTATTGCATGTTAGCTCTGAAGAAGAGTCATCTAGACTCAAAACGTTAGCTTGCTCTCTCTCCACTGTTGCTGCCTGATCCACTGTGATCGCTGGCATTTTTTATTTTCAGGTTTAGCACTTTCCTGATATTCACCTTTGTGATATTCTTTCAACAGAAGATCTTTAGTTACTAATACTGATGACTGAATAATTCAGACACATACAGTATACATTAAAATTCCTTTTAAACAAAAGCACAAAGAACAGGAGTAGAAATAGACCATTCAACTTTGTTATTCAATACAGTCATGTCTTCAACTCCACTTTCCCACTCACTCCCACTAGCCATTGATTCCCCGTGAGACCAAAGTTTTGTCTAACCAAACATGAAAAATATATAACGGTGAAGTTTCCATATTCCTCTCTGGCAAAGAATTCCAAAGAACTACCACCCTCTGAGCAAAGAAATGCCTGGGATTAGATTAGATTCCCTACAGTGTGGAAACAGGCCCTTTGGCCCAACCAGTAACCCACCCAGACCCATTCCACCATATTTACCCCTGTCTAACGTACCTAACACTATGGGCAGTTTAATATGGCCAATTCATCTAACTTGCACATCTTTGGACTGTGGGAGGAAACTGGACCACCCGGAGGAAACCTATGCAGACACAGGGAGAATGTGCAAACTCCACACAGATAGTTGCCCAAGGCAGGAATCAAACCCAGGTTCCTGGCATTGTGAGGCAGCAGTGCTAACCACTGAGCCACTGTGTGTGTCCTCAACTAATTCTTAAATTACCTGCCTCTGACTCTGAGACTGTGCACTGTGTTCTAGATTCCCTGGCAGGAGGATCAACCTTGCAGTATTGAATCTGTCAAGCCCCTACAGAATCTTACGTTTTAAAGAGATTATCTTTTATTCTTCTAAACTTGAGAGATATTTAGTAATAACATAGGCAAGGGGTCATTTTGGGAGTTTGGGACACTGTGTAGTTGGGATACCAGATAAATGCTAGCCCAACACCAATTTATTCAGCAGCTTACCTTATCTTGTCCCTTCACCCTTCACTACATTGGCTGATGCTACATAACACATAATAAGATTAGCCAAGATCTTCAAAAGCAATTCCTCCAATTTACAAAATCAGAAAAGGGATGGACCTGGAAGTGTTTGATGGGGACAATGTAGAGGAAGCTTCACTTTCAATATATCTTCAGCTTAAAAGAGTAGATGGAACTTTACATCTAACCTTTTAGTATACATGTCCTGGAGTGTTTGATGGGGACTGTATCAAAGGAGCTTTACTTCCTGTTTAAAAGAGTAGAGGGAGTATTACTTTATGTTTATAAGAGTAAGAAACATTTTTGTTGCTCAGTGTAACTCTAACTGAATACAAATTGAACCTTCTGAGGTTTTAGTTTTGGAAGATAGAAATTGTTGATATGAGTTCAGAAATCTTATTCACTATTAAACTTTGAACTATCTTTTGTCCTGAAAAAGTGTCACTTACTTTGATGGTGCTGTGTATTGCTAGCATTTATCTGGTATCCCAACTACCCAGTGTCCTAAACTCCCATTAACCCAGTGTTCCTAAATTCTCAATCATTTAATAATCTTATTTCTCAAAATCCCAAACAGCTAATAATGCAGTATCCCTTACTTACGGTGGCCCTGCCCTTGACACTCAATACCTGTTTTTGGAGCCTGGGCTGCAAGACTGTGTCTTATTTGTGTTTCTTCCTCTGTTCCACTGTATCTTGTTGTCTCTGCATCTCTCTCTCAATCCTTCAGTGGCTGTCATTGTTCCCATCTTTATCCCATCTTTATTTCATTTCCAATCTCTTTCTTTCTGCCAGTATCTCTCTTTTTCTCTGTTCCAGTCACTCCCCCTCTTCTTGTCTCAGGAGCTCCCTAGGCCTTGAGCTCTATCTGTTCCAGTGCCCATCTCTGTTCTAGTTTCTCTCCCTTGCTCTCGGTCGCTGTGCTTCTCTGTGCCTTTGTGTCTCCCTTGCTCTTCTAGGGGACCTCTCTTTCATTATATTCCAATGACTCCCTCTCTGTTCCAATTTCCTTCTCTGTGCTACTTGATTCTTTTTCTCTCTCACTATCCCAGCAGCATCGCCCTCTTTGTTCCAATGTCCCTTTTCCATCCAGTTTCTCTCTCAAATTTAGTCTTTCACTGACTTGCTCACTCTATCCCACTGCCGATCTCTGTCTCTGTTTAGTGCCTCCCCTCGCTCTCTCTCTCTATTTTTCTGCCTCTCTACTCTTCTCTTCCAGGCCCCACACACTCCTTCTCTCTGTAGTCACTTTCTGATGGTGAACCATTCTGTCCTGATTCCTAAAGGATGCCCTCCCTCACATTTCCTGATCCACCCCGGTTTTCCCTGTTCCATTGCCACATTTCCTCAGGGGCAGCTTCCTGACTCCTATCTCCCCCAGGAGAGATTTCCATAAAGCCAAGACATTGAGTTCACCCAGAAAATGGTCCAATCCAGTTTCATATTAAAATGAGGAGGCAGTGACCCCTGGGTTTTGGGGTCACAGGATGACAGGGCCAGGAGGATAAAGGAACGGGCAGGGGGCAGAGTTGTGTTTAAAGGGTTAAGGTTGGAGGCAGGAGCAATTGTTTCTAAATAAACTGCATTGATTCCACAGCCTAATACACCAGCCCCTCCCTATCCGATTAGGAAATTTTCAAAACAGTCAGGTCCAGTTACACCCACTTATTAATTTGTCTGAAAATAATTTCAGTCTGGATTTAAATAGATTTGAAATCTCTCTATATCTTTGAACATGTGTCTGCCAATAAATTATTCTCAGTCAAGGATAAGACTGGGAATGGGAACCATCAAACAGCACACAGCACAATTAAGAGCACAATTTCAGATTTATTGATCTTCAGTAAGGGTATACTATTGACCACAAGAACATCCCAGTCTTCAAGGCACTGCTTTGGGGTCTTTCCTTTTAATTAGATTAGATTACTTACAGTGTGTGGAAACAGGCCCTTCGGCACAACAAGTACACACCGACCCGCCAAAGCGCAACCCACCCATAGCCCTACATTTACCCCTTCATCTAACAGTATGGGCAATTTAGCATGGCCAATTCACCTGACCTGCACATCTTTGGACTGTGGGAGGAAACTCCACACAGTCAGTCGCCTGAGGCGGGAATTGAACACGGGTCCCTGACGCTGTGAGGCGGCAATGCTCACCACTGTGCTACCGTACTGCCATTCTTTCTTGGGATGTGGGCTTCAGCTGGTTCAGCAATTAGATTAGATTACTTACAGTGTGGAAACAGGCCCTTCGGCCCAACAAGTCCACACTGACCCGCCGAAGCACACCAACCCAGACCCATTCCCCTACGTTTAGCCCTTCACCTAATACTAAAGGAAATTTAGCATGGCCAATTCACCGAACCTGCACATACTTGGACTGTGAAGGAAACCGGAGCACCCAGAGGAAACCCTCGCAGACACGGGGAGAACGTGCAAACTCCACACAGTCAGTCGCCTGAGTCGGGAATTGAACCCGGGTCTCTGGCGCTGTGAGGCACCAGTGCTAACCACTGTGCCACTCACACCTAAATGCCCTGGAGAAGGTGGTAGCCATTTTGAATTTCTGCAGTTCATTTGGTGTAGGTACAACTACAATGACCTTAGGGTGAGAGTTCCAGGATTTTGACCCAGCGGCAGTGAAGGAACGGCGGTATATTTCCAAATCTGGATAGTGAGGGGCTTGGAGGGGAACTTGCAGAGGGTGGTGTTCCCATGTATCTGCTGCAGCAAACACAGAGGATGGTGGAGAAATTCAGCATGTCTGGCATCAACTGTTAGGAGATAAGCATAATTAACGTTTTAACTCAGGTCTATCTATCTATCTGCTGCCCTTGTTAATATTTTATAGAATCAGTCCAGTCCTGTTCAGCTCTTCACTGGGCATCTCCCTAACTTTAGGGTAGGGAAAACTGGAGGTGAAATAAACTTAATTCTGGAGCGCAGAAGCATTTAAAATATTAAGTGCCGATTCGATGGGCAGAAGAGCCTTTTGCACAGTGAAATTTGCAGTTTCTGATTTGTCACTTGTACTTTTCCAAGTTTGAATGGAACAGATTAAGCAATGAGTATTATGAACTGTTTGAAATGTGCCTGTTCCTCTGGCTTGTTCCACATTCCTGATTTATGCTCAGCCTCAAGATTCCCTTGAGCTCCATCAGCAGCTGCTTCGCGAATGGCCGCAGTGCTGTTTTTAAAGTAGGGGCCTTTCCCTGGCGCGAGGCCTGCCGGGATAGCGCCGCCGCCATTGCCCCTCTCGCAAACCGTACGTCGGGAAGGTCAGGCGGCCAGGGGGAGATCTTATTGCCGGCCTGGCAGTCGGTGGGAGCGGAGTGAGCGCAGACCCGAGTCTGGGGGAGTCTCGGACGGACCCCGGCATTCTGCTCTGACACGACTCCTGGGAAAAGCAAAAGTCTCCCGGGTTCCAGCACCGCCTTAGAAACACCGGAATGAGATCGATTCGAATCGGAGAACACACGGGCCCATGTCGACATTGATGTCGGGGAACTATTCTATGGAATCACTGAATTGTTATCGTATAGAAGGAGGCAATGAAGTCCATCGTTTTTTCTGGAGGGTCGATTCACCAAATATCTCTCGGGGCAAACTCCTAGTGTCCTTTTTCTGAAAATCTCATTGAACTTTCACCACCTCCCCCTCCCCCATCCCCCGCCACCTGCGACGCTTTCACAGGATTTTCCTGACGTCACCATTGCTTGTTTGGCGAATTGGCTTAGAGTTCTGTACTTGGTTTTTGGATTCCAGATTGGCTTTCGGCCTGTCCACCATGTCCAGATCCCCAGTGATTTTGTGCAGCTCTGTCAAATCTCATCTCAACCTTCCTTTCTCTGAAGAGAACTGTCTCATGCTTCTCCGATCTTTCTCCATAACTAGCATTATTGAGAGTCATCTTTAATGTGTCCGTTGGTTACAATCCATTCAGTCATTGCCTTTCTGCTCTGTCATGACTCGCCAGCATCTGTGATAGTTTTTGCATTATTGCTTTTACAAGTTAATGTTTATTTTGTCTTATCCTTTTAGTTTTCCATGCCATTTGCTTTTGGAAAGAATAGCTCTTGCAGTTTAGAATTAATAATTTTTGTTTAACTCCTTCCACTGACCTTGTTATTTTATTCATTCGAGGTCCCCAGCATCACAGTCTTTAACCAATCCAATTCACTCCATGTGATACCAACCTGACAACATTCTGGAAGTAGTGTTGAAGACTTGATCTCCAGAACTAGCTCTGCCCCTAGCAAAGCAGACACTGACATTTATCCAACAATGTTAAAACTGTCCAGATACATCAGGCATGCAAAAAGCAAAATTTAATCCAGCCAACTACCACCCTCATCAGCCTGAAATAATTCCACAGAGGCCAGTGTCCATCACCAAGTCACTCTTTATTTACACAAGAACAGTCCTTGACTTTAGTATTGCCTCAGTCTGGGTCAGCTATCAGAGTGTCAGTATCTTTGACACTCCCCTTTTTACCTGTCAGCCAGAGCTCCCTGATGATAAACAGCCCCACTCAGGGAACTCATATTCTTTGATGTCTAGATGGCTGACCTCATTATAATCACTACATCCCTCCCCCTGAATCTGAGGACACAGGCAGGTCCTTTTTCTTGGAGAGCCTGGGGTCTTTTAGCACTGGGTCAGGCTCCTTTGACTCAGTATCTGATATGGGTGGTGTGTCATGCCCAAGAGCTTGTCTCTTGCATCAGGAGTGCCTCAGGACAATTTCACTCTTCTTCCTGTTGCTACATCCATCATGTCTATCTCTGACTCTGACTCTGAAGACTCATTAATACTTGCTGGAGGGAGAGCCCATTGGTTCTGACAATGTCAAATTTTACTCATGCTAATATTTTGCTAACCATTTGTGAATTTGCAGCTTTCATATAGTCCATGTGCTTGTTCAGGCCCATTGCATCTACCTGAACTTTTTATGTCACTGATGCTGACCTTATATTGACCATGCCTTTCACCATGAGTCTTACACCAAACTTCAGCCCCTGTAACAAATTGTCTCCCTCACTTGGTGGAATCTTGAGGTTAGCATTGGCATTTGTGATGCAATTTCACCATCCACTCCATGGTCCAGGAAGATCAGATTTAACCTGGTGCAAAGTCTTCTACCCACTAGCAACTCTGGCAGTTGCATGTGGGGTGATCCTATAATCAAATAGGCACCTTGCAGCTTAGTATCTAGTGAGGCTGGACTATTCCTTCAAGCCATTATCTGTGACTAACACTTTCAGGACTCCACATGTTGAAAAAGATGCATGCAGTTTCTCAATCATTGTATATGTGTTTGAGGAATGGACCCTATGCAGATCCAACCACTTTGATTGGATATCTGCAATGACTCAAAACATTAAACCCATTAAAGAACATGCACAGTCAATGTGTTTACCCAATGATTTCCATGAATGTGGGAAGCTGCTGGAGGGCATTTGTGTCTTTGTTAGTGGGCACTGTCCCACTAATTCAGCTTTGTCTACATCAAACCCTGGCCTCAAACGTAACTTCTCATCAACATTTTCATTTTGGAAACCCCTGGATGGCCTGGTGGAGCTCAGCCAGTATTTGGCAGTGACCTTTCCTCAAGACAATCACTCTTGCTCACCATAAAAAATATATTGTCCTCTATTGTGAGCTGGTCTCTCCAGGTCCAAAAAAGGTTTCAGTTATAGCTGTGACGGCCATTTGTTTTCCTGCATCAATTGTTTAATCTTGACAGGACTGGATCAATGCATGTCCAAAGTCTGATATTGTCAGCTGTGACTGGGAGCATGTCCAGAAAATTTAATATCATTGCAGACACTTCCTTTGGGGGTATCATGAGTGATGTACCTGCTAATGGGGAGCAGCTCAATGCATCCGCATTCACTACTCCGCCTGCAGGACAATGTTCTAGCTTGTAATTATAAGCACTTAGTATTACAGCCCACTGCTGAATGTGGCCCCAAAGCTATGGGTGGCACTGCTTTGTCTTCTTTCAGCAGACCAAGCAGGAGTTTGTGGTCTGTGATTATCACAAATTTTCATTCTTAAAGGTATTAATGAAACTTCCTGACTCCAAATATCCTTCTTTCTCTATTTGGGCGTCTTTACACTCTACATCAGCCTAAGTCCTAATGCATATGCTATTGGGCGTTCCTCTCCATTGGGCCATCTATGAGCTAATACCACCCAAATGACAGTCTTGTTAATTGGTATAAGCCTATGGGTATTAAATTGTAGCAAACTTCTGGGAAACCTCACCTAAATACAATTGGAAGTAAGCATAGCTCATATCCAGCTTTGTGAAGGTCATGCTGCAGTTGTACAAAACTCTGGTGTGACCACATTTGGAGTATTGTGTACAGTTCTGGTCACTGCGTTATAGGAAAGATGTGGAAGCTTTGGAAAAGGTTCAGAAGGGCTTATGAGGAAAGGCTGAGGGACTTGAGGCTGTTTTTGTTAGAGAGAAGAAGGTTGAGAGGTGACTTAATTGAGACATATAAGACAATCAGAGGGTTAGATAGGGTGGAAAGTGAGAGCCTTTTCCCTGGGTGGTGATGGCTAGCATGAGGGGACAAAGCTATAAATTGAGGGGTGATAGATATAGGACAGATGTCAAGGTAGTTTCATTACTCAGAGAGTAGTAGGGATGTGGAATGCACTGCCTGCAACAATAGTAGACTCACCAACTTAAGGGAATTTAAATGGTCATTCGATAAACATATGGATGAAAATGGAATAGTGTAGGATAGATAGGCTTCAGATTCGTTCCACAGGTTGGCACAACATCGAGGGCCGAAGGGCCTGTACTGTGCTGTAATATTCTATGTTCTGTGTTCTAAAATTGGTTCCATCGATGCTGCCCTTTCTGCAAACTGGACTGTTTTGATGATTCCTTCATATTGTCATAGAATCACTTTCCAGCCTTCTAATTTCTGCCTCTGCCTTTGTCCGTGCGGCAAACGGCACTGGGCAGGCCTTACAGAATCAAGAAATTCCTGCCTGGTCAACATGCAAGGTGGCCTTGGCTCCTCTGATAGTGCCTAGACCTTCCTGGAGGATTTCTGGGTATTTAATTAGGACTTCACTCAGGCAGCCATTTTCTGAGATAAATATGTTGAGCTAATCAATATGATTCTTTCTCAACCAATTTTGCCCCATCAAGCTTGAGCCCAAGTCTTTTACAACAATCACTGGTAACTGAATCAGTTGCTTTTCATAGGAGACTGGATCTGAAGTTGTACCCTGAATCTGTAGAGTTAATGTTATAATGGTTCTCCATCTAGTTGAGGTCTTCCGCAAACATAGGGCATGGAGTTCAGAATGAATTTTGATAAAAACTGGTTCTACATTCACTGAAACAGCTGCGTTAATATTGATGTCCATCAGAACATGACGACCATCTAAGCAGACCTTTATTTTGATTGATTTTGATGTTGTTAAGCAATTTAAGTGTTCCAAACCCGAGGAAGGTGGCCTTTCCAGAGCATGAACTCTCCTGGATTCCAGCCTATGAGTTATCTTAGTCTGCATATCAGCAGCAACTACAATGGCTTGTGTTGATGGGGTTGATGTGAGGGGAACTTTATTTTCAATTCAAATTAATAGGAGTTTTCCTGAATTTTGACCCCTCATTGTCCCAGTCCTGGAAGTCTTTGATTGGGATGGAGCTGATGGGGTTTTACCTTAAGTTTGAACAAGTAGAGGATGCTTTACTCCATATTTAGACTTCCTGTTATCCCAATTCCAGAAGTGTATAATGGTGATGGAGTTGAGAATTTTATTTTTATTTTAAGGAGTTGAAGGAACTTTTCGAGTTCAAAAGAGTGAAGGGACCTTTTCTTGGGACATTGTGTTGAGGTTGTACAGGATTTGGTGAGGCCTGTGTACTTTTGGAGTTCTGTGTAGTTCTGGTCACCCTGTTTTAGGAAGGATATTATTAAATTGGAGAGGGTTTAGAAAAGATTTACAAGGATGTTGCTGGGACTGGAGGATTTGAGTTATAAGGATAGGCTGGGACTTTTTTCCCTGGAGTATAGGAGGTTGAGGGGTGATCTTATAGAGGATTATAAAAATCATGAAGGGCATAGACACATAAGAAGAGGAAGATTTAAAAAGGACCTAAGGGACAACCTGTTTTACACAGAGGGTGGTTTGTATGTGGAATGTACTGCCGAGGAAGTAGTAGATGCAGATTCAGTTACAACATTTAAAATACATTTGGATAGGTACATAAATAGGCTTAAAGGGATATGGGCCAAATGCAGGCAAGAGGCACCAGTTTAATTTGGGAAATTTGGTCAGCATGGACTAGTTGGACTGAAGGGTCTGTTTCCATGCTCTAAGACTCTATGACTCACTGGCCAGGATCCTTAAAATTGTTTTAACTGTTTGGCCAAGTCTTGGCCTTGTTTTGGGGTTTTGCTGTGGATCATCCTAGAGTCCCTAGATCATCCTAGATCAGGGTATGTCCTGAGTGAGGCTATGTAATTGCCTGCAATCAAATGGTGTTTCCCAAGCTCAGTCAGACTGGCTAGTGTGTCCATTGCCATTGGAATACCCTGTAACCCAAATGCTCCACTTGTTGCTTCTGTTTGAAGTTCAGTTGGCATAGATACAGCGAGAAGAGAAAGATTTAAAAAGGACCTGAGGGACAACTTGTTTTGTTGGTGTTTTTGTGTAGTTACATTAATTCAACATTGATTCCACATACCAAATGGCTTCTAAACACCTCATTAAGGGTTAAACCAAAGTCACAGGCTTCTGCCAGTCGTCTTAACCTAATCAAAAATCCTGATATGGATTCCCGGTTCTCAAGTTGCTGAGTAAGAACTGTAGCAGCTCAGAATTAGAGGAGGCTTGGGGTTGTAATATTTCTTAACCGTGTCTGTCAATTCTTGATAGGATTTAGCATGTGGTACCTCTGGGAAAATTAGACTCCTTATAACAGAAAAAGTTGTGGCTCCACAGGCTGTCAGGGGAATTGCCTATTGATTTTCATCTGCCATAATGTCATTTGCCTGGGGAAAAAAAAAGCATTCTCTCCACAAGCTGGGCCCAGTTCTTGGTGGAAGGAATGAATGAGTCAAGCTTCCCAAACAAAGGCATGAATGCTTACCCCACCTCAAAATGATTCTTGCTAGCAGGTTTCTTCAGGATCGTGCTTTACTCTTGTTACCACTGAAATGACTCCACAGAGGCCAGTGTCCTGTCAACAAGTCACCCTTTATTTACACATGAACTGTCCTTGACTGTAGTATTGCCTCAGTCCAAGTCAGCTCTCAGAGTGGCAGTGTCTCTGATACTCTTTTTTTTAGGAAGAAAGGAAACACCAGAGTGGCCAGTGACAAACAGTGCCCTTCTCATCAAAGGGCAATGCTGTGTGATCAAACAGTGAAGGGGAGGGACACCTTTTTTTGTAACCAAACAGACAATCTATACATCCTGAGGACCAGCATTGACAAGTAACTGAACTGAGATTAGAGTGGTACTGGAAAAGTACAGCAGATCAGGCAGCATCTGAGGAGCAGGAAAATCGACGTTTCGGGCAGGAGCCCTTCATCAGGAATGAAGCTGGGAAGCTCTGGGATGGAGAGATAAATGGGATGGGAACTGCTCAGCCGCCATTAACTACGAGGCCAGTAGCGCCACCATCCCCACGGTGACCAATGACATCACTTCCACTCCCATAGCGGTTGCTTCCACAGCCATGTCTGCCCCTAATGATTTCACATGCACCACACGTGATGTCACTTCCACCCCTCACATCATTGCTGACGTCACATGTTCTGCAACTTCCGTGCCCCCTACTGCCATCGTTGTCATCACTTCCGGCCCCACCAATGCCACTCACCTGCATACTGCCGACACACTCCCCATAGGTCCCACTGTCACCATCCTCCCGCACCCCCAAACTCTGAGGGGAACATCACCCCTGCTAATGACTCCACCCCCATTCCCCCTACCTCTACTCTCACTCCAGTTACAGGCTCTGCCCCCACTCCTAGCTCCATACCGATACCAGGTCCTAGCTCCCAGCCCTGCCGAGTTTTCACCGTTCCCCCTGACCTCCCCCTCACTGAGGACAAACGATCAGTCCTCAGCTAAGGCCTTACTTTCATCCCCCTCCTTCCACCCATCAATGAATTTAATACGCACCATGACATCGAACACTTCTTCCGCTGCCTCCACCTCTGAGCTTACTTTCACAATCAGGATTCCCGCCCACCTTCCAAGGACCCTTCCCCTCACCTCTAACACACTCCATCCACCTGGACACCCCGTGCTGGCCTATTACCTGCCCTCGATCTCTTCATTCCCAACTGCTGCCGGGACATTAACCGCCTCAACCTCTCTACCCCCTCCCCCACTCCAACCTCTCACCCTCACAACGCACTGCCCTCCACTCCCTCTGCTCCAATCCCAACCTCACCATCAAACCAGCGGACAAAGGGGGTGCAGCGATAATTTGGCACACTGACCTCTACACTGCTGAATCCAGGCGCCAACTCGAAGGCACCTCCTCTACCGCCCCCTTGGCTACCCACCCCCATCACTAAACCATCATTTCCCAGACCATACAGAACCTCATCACCTCAGGAGATCTCCCATCCACAGCTTCCAACCTCGTAGTCCAGGAACCCCGCGCTGCCCGGTTCTACCTCCTTCCCAAGATCCACAAGCCTGACCACCCCGGCCGATCCAATGTCTCAGCCTGCTCCTGCCCCATCAAACTCACCTCCACCTACCTCAATACTGTCATATTCCCTCTAGTCCAGGAAATCCCCGCATACATTCAAGACACCATCCATGCACTCCATCTCCTCCAAGACTTCTGTTTCCCTGGCCCCCAATGCCTCATCTTTACCATGGACACCCAATCCCTCTACACCTCCATCTGCCTTGACCAGGGCCTCCAAGCCCTGTTTCTTCTTCTCCCAACATCCCCAAAAGTACCCTTCCACTGACAATCTCATTTTCTTGGCTGAACTGGTCCTCACCCTTAACAATTTCTCCTTTGAATCCTCCCACTTTCTCCAAATAGGGGTAGCCGTGGGCACCTGTATGTGCCCCAGCTATGCCTGTCTCTTTGTTGGCTACGTAGAACAGTTGATCTTCTGTAGTTACACAGGCACCACTCTCCACCTCTTCCTCCGCTACATTGATGACTCCATCAGCGCCACTTCGTGCTCCCGTGCGGAGGTTGTGCAGTTCATCAACTTCACCAAAACGTTCCACCTCGACCTTAAATTCACCTGGACCATCTCTGACACCTCCCTCCCCTTCCTGGACCTCTCCATCTCCATCAATGACAACAGTCCCCTCCCATTTATCTCTCCACACTGGAGGGTCCCAGCCTCATTCCTGATGAAGGGCTCCTGCCCGAAACATCGATTTTCCTGCTCCTCCGATGCTGCCTGACCTGCTGTGCTTTTCTGGCACCACTCTAATCTTGACTCTGATCTCTAGCATCTGCAGTACCCACTTTTGCCTAAGTAACTGAACTGAACTAGCCAAATAAATATGGTCGCAACAACAGTAAGTCAAAGGCTAGGAATGCTGCAGCAAGCAACTCACTTTCAGGCTGCACAAAACTTTTCTGCCATCTACAAACAGAGGTCAGGAGTGTGATGGAATACTCCCAACATGCCTGGATGGGGGTATTTCCAACAACACTCAAGAAGCTCGACACCATCCAGGACAAAGTAACCCACTTCATTGGCACTACTTTCAAAACATCCACTTCCTCGAACACCGATGCTCAGTAACAGCAATGTTTTTTGAGATTGGTCAGCGGGTGCAGAGAGTGGATGAAGCAGAGCCTGCTGGGAAGGTAAGTGATTGCTTTTGAAGTGGGTGAGATCTAAACCCAAGACCCTACACCATAGGGCAGGCTTCACACCCACCTCCTCCAACTTTAATAACAGTCTGTAAACTTGTTATGTTTTTCAGGTTTTCTCTTTTTTCTTCTCTTCCTTGTTTAGCCCGGTGTTGGCTTTCAGATTAGCGGGGTAGGAATGTTAGGGCATTTGCATGTTCCTCCTGCATAATGTGGCAGGTGAGGGACACGGCACATATCTCTGCCGACCACATCTATGGGAAGTGCATCCAACCCCAGCTCCTCGAAAACCGAGTTAGGGAACTGGAGCTGGAGCTGGATGAACTGTGGATCATCCGGGAGGCTGAGGGGGAAATTGAGAGGATGTACAGGGAGGTGGTCACTCCCCAGACACAGGGTAAGGACAGCTGGGTTACAGTCAGGGGGAGGAAAAGGCATCAACAGACAGAGCAGGGATCCCCTGTGGCAGTTCCCTTCAGCAATAAGTATACCATTCTGGACACTGCTGGTGGGGACAGCCTACCGGGGAAAGCCATAGTTGTCAGGTCTCTGGCACTGAGGCTCAGAAGGGAAGGGGGGAGAATAGAAAAGCGCTAGTGGTAGGGGTCTCAATAGCTAGATGAATTGACAGGAGTTATTGTGGAGACAGTGAGGTCTGCAGATGCTGGAGATCAGAGTTGAGAGTGTGGTGCTGGCAAAGCACAGCAGGTCAGGCAGCATCCAAGGAGCAGGAAAATCAATGTTTTGGGCTGGAGCCCTTCATCAGGAATGAGGCTGGGAGCCTCGGGGGGGAGAGATAAATGGGAGAGGGGATGTGGCTGGGGAAAAGGTACCTGAGAGTGTAATAGGTGGATGGAGGTGGGGATAAAGGTGATAGGTCAGAGAGGAGGGTGGAGTGGATAGGTGGGAAGGAAGGTTGACAGGCCATGAGGACATGTCACAAGGGCGGTGCTGAGGTGGCAGGTTGGAACTGGGGTAAGGTGGGGGGAGGGGAAATGAGGAACCTGTGAAATCCACATTGATGCCCTGGGGTTGAAGTGTTCCGAGGTGGAAGATGAGGCGTTCTTCCTCCAGGCATTGGGTGGTGAGGGAGCGGCGGTGAAGGAGGCCCAGAACCTGCATGTCCTCGGCAGAGTGGGAAGGGGAGTTGAAATGTTCAACCATGGAGCGATGGGGTTGGTTGGTACGGGTGTCCCGGAGATGTTCTCTAAAGCACTCTGCGAGAAAGCGTCCAGTCTCCCCAATGTAGAGGAGACCACATTGGAAGAAACAGATTTAATATTGACATGTGTGGATGTGCAGATGAAACTTTGATGGATATGGAAGGCTTCTTTGGGTCCTTGTATGGAGGTGAGGGAGGAGGTGTGGGCACAAGTTTTGCAATTCCTACGTTGGCAAGGCAATGTGCCAGGAGGGGAGGGTGGCTTGTTAGGGAGTGTGGACCTGATCAGGTGGTCGCGAAGGGAACGGACTTTGCAGAAAGCAGATAGGATGGGGAGGAAAATATATCCCGTGTGGTGGGGTCCATTTGTAGGTGGCGGAAATGTCAATGGATGATGTGATTTATGCAGAGTTGGGTGGAAGGTGAGGACCGGTGGCTTCTGTCCTTGTTGCGGTTGGAGGGGCACAAATGTCCTGGATGGGAGATGTGCTCGAGTGGTTTGGAAGGGTTTAAACTAGTTTGTGATGGGGGTGGGAATCAGAGCTACACACCTGAGGGTGGGAGATTAGTTGTAGATGGAGCAGAGACAGGATATAATGAATCTATCGGGAAAGTTTTTCATATGATGGAACTAAGGTCAAAGTGTGTCTCATTTAACGCAAAGAGTGTCAGAAATAAGAGTGATGAACTTAGAGCATGGATCAGTACTTGGGGCTATGATGTTGTGGCCATAACGGAGACATGAGTTTCACAGGGGCAGGAATGGTTGCTAGATGTTCCAGGGTTTAGAACATTTAAAAAGAACAGGGAGATGGGAGAAAAAGAGGAGGGGGTGTAACATTGTTAATCAGCGAGTGCATCACAGCTACAGGAACGAAGGTTGTTGAGGAAGGTTTGTCGGCTGAGTCAGTATGGGTGGGAGTTAGGTACAGTAAGGGAACAGCCATCGCATTGGGGGTTTTCTACAGACCACCTAATAGTAGTAGGGAGACTGAAGAACTCATAGGCTGGCAGATTTTGGAAAAATGCAAATATAGCAGGGTTATTGTTATGGGTGATTTCAACTTGCCCAATATTGACTGGAACCTGCTTAGTGCAGGTGGTTTGGATGGAGCTGTTTTTGTCAGGTGTGTTCAGGAGGGTTTCCTTACTCAGTATGGAGACAGGCCGATAAGGGGAGAGGCCATTTTGGATTTGGTGCTCGGCAACGAGCCAGGACAGGTGTCAGATCTCGCGGTGGGAGAACACTTTGGTGAAAGTGACCACAACTGCCTCACATTTACCATAGCCTTGGAGAGGGAAAGGAGCGGTTACCGAGGGAAGATATTTAATTGGGGAAAAGGAAATTATGACGCTATCAGACAGAAGTTGGGAAGTACAGACTGGGAGCAATTGTTCCACAGAAAGGGCACAGCAGACATGTGGAGTTTGTTTAAGGAGCAGTTGTTGCGAGTGATGCATAAATTTGTTCTTCTGAGACAGACAAGAAGGGATAAGATTAAGGAACCTTGGATGATGAGAACAGATGAGTTTCTCATCAAAGAAATCAAGAAGCTTATGTAAGGTGGAGGAAGCAAGGATCAAGCACAGCTTTAGAGGATTACAGGCTTACTAGGAAGGAGCTCAGAAATGGACTGAGGAGAGCCAGGAGGGGACACAAGAAAAGCTTGGCAGGAAGGATTAGGTAGAGCCCAAAGGCATTTTACTCATACGTGAGGAATAAGAGAATGATCAGAGAGAAGGTAGGGCTGATCAGGGATAATGTAGGGAACTTGTGCGTGGAGTCTGAGTAAATAGGCAAAGCCCTAAATGAGTTTTTTCTTCAATTTTCACTAAGGAAAGGGACCTTGTTGTGAATGAGAACTTTGAAGAGCTGGAAAACAGGCTTGAACAAATCGAGGTTGAGGAAGTTGATGTGCTGGAAATTTTGGTACACATTAAGATTGATCTTTGTGAATAGTGACCACAATTCTGTAAGTTTTAGAATACTTGTAGACAAAGATGAGAGTGGTCCTAAGGGACGAGTGCTAAACTGGGCCAAGGCGAATTATATCAAAATTAGGCAGGAGCTGGGAAATGTGGATTGGATACAGCTATTTGAAGGGAAGTCCACATTTGATACATGGGAGGCTTTCAAAGATAGGATGAAGATTGTGCAGGATAGGTATGTCTCTTTGAAAACAAGGGACAGGAAAGTCAAGATTTGTGAACTGTGAATGACAGGAGAAACCGTGTGACAAGCCAAGAGGGAAAAGTACATACGGTTCAGGCAGCTAAGAACAGAACGGGCCCTGGAGGAATATTGGGGGAGTAGGATCAATTGTAAACGAGGAATAAAACGGGCTAAAAAGGGTCATGAAATAACTTTAGTGAGCAGAATTAAGGAGAATCCCAAGGTCTTTTATTCTTATATAAGAAGCAAAAGGGTAACTAGAGAAAGGGTTGGTCCACTAAAGGATAATGAAGGAAGGCTGTGTGTCGAACCTGAGAAAATGGGTGAGGAACAGAAGGTGAAGAATGCTGAGATTAGAGATAGACATTTATTTACTCTTGATCACATTGACATAAGGAGGGAGGATGTGTTGGGTAGGCTAAAGATGGCCAAATCCCCAGGACTGGATGAGATCTATCCCAAGTTGCTGAGGGAGCCAAGAGAGGAAATAGCTGGAGCCCTGACAGATATCTTTGTGGAAACTTAAGCACAGGTAACTACAGACCAGTGAGCCTGATGTCAGTGGTGGGAAAGTTGCTGGAGAAGGTACTGAGAAATAAAATCTATTTATATTTGGAAAAGAATGGGCTTATCAGTCTTGGGTAGTGCGGGGGAGATTGTGCCTTACCAACTTAATAGAGTTCTTTGAGGAAGTGACCAAGTTGATAGATGAAGGAAGGGCTGTAGTTATCACATACATGGTCTTTACATATAGGGTGGTAGGTGCCTGGAATGCATTGCCATTAGAAGTAGTAGAGGCAGGCACGGCAGATTCATTTAAGTTACATTTGGACAGATGCATGAGTAGGTGGGGAACAGAGGGATACAGATGCTTAGGAATTGAACGATAGGTTTAGACAGTGGATTTGGATCGGCTCAGGCTTGGAGGGCTGAAGGGCCTGTTCCTGGGCTGTAAATTGTCCTTGTTCTTTGTCATTTGATAAGTTCCCAGGGCCAGCCCAGATTTATCCTAGTTTGCTCTGGGAAGCGAGAAAGGAGGTTGCTTAGCCACTGGTGAAGATCTTTGCCTCCTCACTCTCCACGGGAGTCGTACCGGAGGATTAGAGGAAGGCAAATGCTGTTCCTCTTTTCAAGAAGGGGAATATGGAAATCCCTGGCAATTACAGACCAGTCAGTCTTACATCTGTGGTCAGCAAGGTTTTGGAAAGAATTCTGAGGAATAGGATTTATGACTATTTGGAAAAGCACAGTGTGATTAAAGGCAGTCAGCATGGCTTTGTGAGGGGCAGGTCATGCCTCACAAATCTTATTGAGTTCTTTGAGGAGGTGACGAGCCAGGTTGACGACGGTAGAGCAGTGGATGTGGTGTATATGGATTTCAGCAAGGCATTTGATAAGGTTCCCCATGGTAGGCTCATTCATAAAGTCAGGAAGTATGGGATACAAGGAGATTTGGTTATCTGGATTCAGAATTGGTTGGCTGACAGAAGGCAGAGAGTGGTTGTAGATGGAAAGTATTCTGCCTGGAGGTCAGTGTTGAGTGGGGTCCTGCAGGGCTCTTTTCTTGGGCCTCTGCTCTTTGTAGCTTTTATAAATGACTGGATGAGGAGGTTGAGGGGTGGGTTAGTAAATTTGCAGTCGGCACAAAGATTGGAGGTACCACTGATAGTATCGTGGGCTATTGCAGGCTGCAGTGCGACACAGGATGCAGAGCTGGGCTGAGAAATGGCAGATGGAGTTCAACCTGGATAAATGTGAAGTAATGCATTTTGGAAGGTCAAACTCGAATGCTGAATATAGGATTAAAGACAGGATTCTTGGCAGTGTGGAGGAACAGAGGGATCTGGGTGTTCAAGAGCATAGATCCCTCAAAGTTGCCACCCAAGTGGATAGGATTGTTAAGAAAGCATATGGTGTTTTGGCTTTCATTAACAGGGGGATCGAGTTTAAGAGCCGCAAGGTTTTGCTGCAGTTCTACAAGTCCCTGGTGAGACCACACTTGGAATATTGTATCCAGCCCTGGTCGCCCTACTATAGGAAAGATACAGAGGCTTTGGAGAGGGTGCAAAGAAGGTTTACCAGGATGCTGCCTGGACTGGAGGGCTTGTCTTATGAAAAGAGGTTTACTGAGCTTGGACGTTTCTCTCTGGAGAGGAGGAAAAGAGGTGACCTGATCGGGGCATACAAGGTAATGAGGGGCATGGATAGAGTTGATAGCCAGAGACATTTCCCTGGGTCAGGATTGACTGGTATGAGGGGTCATAGTTTTAAGATATTAGGAGGAAGGTATAAAGGAGACATCAGAGGTAGGTTCTTTATGCAGAGAGTTGTGAATGTATGGAATGGGTTGCTAGCGGTGGTGGTGGAACCAGAATCATTAGAGACATTTTAGCGACTGCTGGACATGAACATGGTTAGCAGTGAGTTGAGGGGAGCGTAGGTTAAGTTATTTTATTTTAGATTAGGATTGATCCTCGGCACAACATCGAGGGCTGAAGGGCCTGTACTGTGCTGTACATTTCTATGTTCTATATTCTATGCACCATCTATGGGATGCACCGCAGGAATTTTGATTTCTTAAACAGTGCCTTCCAAAGTTACAATCACTTCTAAACAGAAGGACAAGGGTAGCAGGTATATGGGAACACCAGCAAGTTATCCTCCAAGCCACTCACTATCCTGATTTGGAAATATATCACCATTCCTTCAGTGTTACTGGGTAAACAGCCTGGAGCTCACCCACTAATGGCATTGTGTGTCAACCGACAGCATATGGACCACAACGGTTCAAGAAGGCAGCTCACAGGGCAATCAGGGATGGGTGATAAATGCTGAGCCAGCCAGCGATGCCCATGTCCCGTGAATAACTTTTTAAAAATTCATTTATTGGATGAGGGTGTCACTGGATAGGCCAACATTTATTGTCCATTCCTTATTGGCTAGATGCGGTTAAGTGTCAAACACGTTGCTGTGGGTCTAGAGTCAGGTATAGGCCAGACCAGGTAAGGCTGGCAGCTTCCTTCCCGAAAGGATGTCAGTGAGCCAGATGGGTTTTACACAATTGATAATGGATTCATAGTCATCATTCATCTCTCAATTCCAGAATTTTATTGAATTCAAATTCCACCGTCTGCCATGGCAGGATTCAAACCCAGGTCCCCAGATTCTGCATTAACAGTCCCCTTCGCCCTTGGAGTTGAATCCTGGAGGAAAGGCAGACATGAGCAGCATGTGAGAAGCAAGCCTTGGAACAGTGCCCCAGCAGTGAGTCTCAGGGCAGTGTGAGGACAGTGAGTCTTGGGGCAGTGTGAGGGCAGTCAGTCTCGGGGCAGTGTGAGGACAGTGAGTCTGGGGGCAGTGTGAGGACAGTGAGTCTCGGGGCAGTGTGAGGGCAGTGAGTCTCGGGGCAGTGTGAGGGCAGTCAGTCTCGGGGCAGTGTGAGGACAGTGAGTCTGGGGGCAGTGTGAGGACAGTGAGTCTCGGGGCAGTGTGAGGGCAGTGAGTCTCGGGGCAGTGTGAGGGCAGTGAGTCTCGGGGCAGTGTGAGGACAGTGAGTCTGGGGGCAGTGCGAGGACATTGAGTCTTGGGGCAGTGTGAGGGCAGTGAGTCTCGGGGCAGTGTGAGGGCAGTGAGTCTCGGGGCAGTGTGAGGACATTGAGTCTCGGGGCAGTGTGAGGGCAATGAGTCTTGGGGCAGTGAGTCTCGGGGCAGTGTGGGGTCATTGAGTCTCGGGGCAGTGTGAGGGCAGTGAGTCTCGGGGCAGTGTGAGGGCAGTGAGTCTCGGGGCAGTGTGGGGACAGTGAGTCTCGGGGCAGTGTGGGGACAGTGAGTCTCGGGGCAGTGTGGGGACAGTCAGTCTCGGGGCAGTGTGAGGGCAGTGAGTCTCGGGGCAGTGTGGGGACAGTGAGTCTCGGGGCAGTGTGGGGACAGTCAGTCTCGGGGCAGTGTGGGGACAGTCAGTCTCGGAGCAGTGTGAGGACATTGAGTCTCGGGGCAGTGAGTCTCGGGGCAGTCAGTCTCGGGGCAGTATGAGGACAGTGAGTCTCGGGGCAGTGTGAGGACATTGAGTCTCGGGGCAGTGAGTCTCGGGGCAGTGTGAGGGCAATGAGTCTCGGGGCAGTGAGTCTCGGGGCAGTGAGTCTCGGGGCAGTGAGTCTTGGGGCAGTGTGAGGACAGTGAGTCTCGGGTCAGTGTGAGGGCAATGAGTCTCGGGGCAGTGTGAGGACAGTGAGTCTTGGGGCAGTGTGAGGGCAGTGAGTCTTGGGGCAGTGAGTCTCAGGGCAGTGTGAGGACAGTGAGTCTCGGGGCAGTGAGTCTTGGGGCAGTGTGAGGACAGTGAGTCTCGGGGCAGTGTGAGGGCAGTGAGTCTCGGGTCAATGTGAGGACAGTGAGTCTCGGGGCAGTGTGAGTACAGTGAGTCTCGGGACAGTGTGAGGGCAGTGAGTCTGGGGGCAGTGTGGGGACAGTGAGTCTGGGGGCAGTGTGAGGGCAGTGAGTCTCGGGGCAGTGTGAGGACAGGGAGTCTCGGGGCAGTGTGGGGACAGTGAGTCTGGGGGCAGTGTGAGGGCAGTGAGTCTGGGGGCAGTGTGGGGACAATGAGTCTCGGGGCAGTGTGAGGACAGTGAGTCTCGGGGCAGTGTGAGGACAGTGAGTCTCGGGGCAGTGTGGGGACAGTGAGTCTGGGGGCAGTGTGAGGGCAGTGAGTCTGGGGGCAGTGTGGGGACAATGAGTCTCGGGGCAGTGTGAGGACAGTGAGTCTCGGGGCAGTGTGGGGACAATGAGTCTCGGGGCAGTGTGAGGGCAGTGAGTCTCGGGGCAGTGTGAGGACAGTGAGTCTCGGGGCAGTGTGGGGACAATGAGTCTCGGGGCAGTGTGGGGACAGTGAGTCTGGGGGCAGTGTGAGGGCAGTGAGTCTGGGGGCAGTGTGGGGACAATGATTCTCGGGGCAGTGTGAGGACAGTGAGTCTCGGGGCAGTGTGAGGACAGTGAGTCTCGGGGCAGTGAGTCTCGGGGCAGTGTGAGGACAGTGAGTCTCGGGGCAGTGTGAGGACAGTGAGTCTCGGGGCAGTGTGGGGACAATGAGTCTCGGGGCAGTGTGAGGACAGTGAGTCTCGGGGCAGTGTGGGGACAGTGAGTCTCGGGCAGTGTGGGGACAGTGAGTCTCGGGGCAGTGAGTCTCGGGGCAGTGTGGGGACAGTGAGTCTCGGGGCAGTGTGAGGACAGTGAGTCTCGGGGCAGTGTGAGGACAGTGAGTCTCGGGGCAGTGTGGGGACAATGAGTCTCGGGGCAGTGTGAGGACAGTGAGTCTCGGGGCAGTGGGTCTCGGGGCAGTGTGGGGACAATGAGTCTCGGGGCAGTGTGAGGACAGTGAGTCTCGGGGCAGTGGGTCTCGGGGCAGTGTGAGGGCAGTGGTCTCGGGGCAGTGTGAGGACAATGAGTCTCGGGGCAGTGTGGGGACAGTGAGTCTCGGGGCAGTGTGAGGGCAGTGAGTCTCGGGGCAGTGTGGGGACAATGAGTCTCGGGGCAGTGTGAGGACAGTGAGTCTCGGGGCAGTGAGTCTCGGGGCAGTGTGAGGACAGTGAGTCTCGGGGCAGTGAGTCTCGGGGCAGTGAGTCTCGGGGCACTGTGAGGGCAGTGAGTCTCGGGGCAGTGTGGGGACAATGAGTCTCGGGGCAGTGTGGGGACAGTGAGTCTGGGGGCAGTGTGAGGACAGTGAGTCTCGGGGCAGTGTGAGGACAGTGAGTCTCGGGGCAGTGTGGGGACAGTGAGTCTTGGGGCAGTGAGTCTCGGGGCAGTGTGGGGACAGTGAGTCTCGGGGCAGTGAGTCTCGGGGCAGTGTGGGGACAGTGAGTCTCGGGGCAGTGTGAGGGCAGTGAGTCTCGGGGCAGTGTGAGGACAGTGAGTTTCGGGGCAGTGTGGGGACAGTGAGTCTTGGGGCAGTGAGTCTCGGGGCATTGTGGGGACAGTGAGTCTCGGGGCAGTGTGAGGGCAGTGAGTCTCGGGGAAGTGTGGGGACAGTGATTCTCGGGGCAGTGAGTCTTGGGGCAGTGTGAGGACAGTGTGTCTCGGGGCATTGTGAGGACAGTGAGTCTGGGGGCAGTGTGAGGACAGTGAGTCTGGGGGCAGTGTGAGGACAGTGAGTCTCGGGGCAGTGTGAGGGCAGTGAGTCTCGGGGCAGTGTGGGGACAGTGAGTCTCGGGGTAGTGTGAGGACAGTGAGTCTCGGGGTAGTGTGAGGACAGTGAGTCTCGGGGCAGTGTGAGGACAGTGAGTCTCGGGTCAGTGTGAGGGCAGTGAGTCTCGGGGCAGTGTGGGGACAGTGAGTCTCGGGGCAGTGAGTCTCGGGGCAGTGTGAGGACAGGAAGTTCTTGGGGCATATGTGCAAGAAGAGAGACCTGGCAGAGATCTGCACGAGGGAGGAAGTCCTAGAACTTACCATGGAGCAGCTGAGTGTTGGTACGGATGGACTGGAAGCTTGGATCGCAGCGGGGACAGTTACTGGACTGAGGTCTGGCACAGGTGGTCAGAGTATATGTGGAAACCTGGCACAAAGCTGCTGCAATGTAATGTTTATTTGAAATTATTTTATCTTACTGTAATGACAATCTTTTAACAATGTCTTATTTCGAACTTATTTGTTAAACTCTGTAAAGTAATGCAACTACTTTTTATTACTCCTCTGTATGAAAGATTTGTACCTAGGTACTTATACCTAAGATGTTGCCATATGAGGCAACATTGTAAAAGCTTTTCACTGTGCTTCTACAGTGGAGTACATGTGACAATAATAGTCATTCTAATAATGGCACCAGGCCATCACCACCCTGATTAACAGATTTCTTCATTTCTGACTTTATGATGAGGGGAGCTCATCAATGAAGCAGCTGAAGATGGCTGTGCCAAGGAAATTGTTGTAAATATTGTATCTATTTAATTTTCTGTATTTTTGATTGTGTACTGAAATGTGAAAAGAATTAATTTTAAAATCCAAGGGTTATTGAAGGACTTGCTGCACAACGAATGCCATTCTGAAGGGATTGACGATGGCCTGTATTCCCTCTGCAGATTAGAGTCATTAGGTGGTTGTTTATGACTAGAGCACACAATGGGCTAAAGGAAGCTTTCCTGTGTTGTAAATCACTATGAGCATATTACCATTAAAAAGCAAGTTAACAAACTCATTGTGTGTGGTGTTTACACTGTTGCTTTATTCAAACAATGGGAGAAGCTGTTTGAGGTGGGCCAGCACCAGGTGATGCGTACAAAGTGAGATTTGGCTGTGAACATGTTGCTGAATGGTTTGTGGAGTTGTCGATGACAAAGACCGTTAGCCTGACAACAACATTTTGTTTATTGCGGAAATGGGCAGCACGGTGGCTCAGTGGTTAGCACTGCTGTCTCACAGCACCAGGGTCCCAGGTTTGATTCCAGCCTCGGGTGACTGTCTGTGTGATGTTTGCACATTCTCCCCATGTCTGTGTTGGTTTCCTCCCACAGTCCAAAGATGTGCAGGTCAGATGAATTGGCTCTGCTAAATTGTCCCATAGTTTTCGGTGCATTTGGCAGAAGGAAAAGGGTCAATGTGGGCCAAAGGGCCTGTTTCTACATTGTAGGAAATCTAATCTAATTTAATTTAAACTGTCTGATTGGTTCCTGAATAGTTGAACAGCTTGTGAAATTGAATGATTTTGACAGAAATCTGTGGACTTGGCAGATGATGTGTCTTTCTCCAGTAAAATATCTAAAGCTTAGATAAAGCCAATTTATCTTCGCTCACCAGTTGGTAAACTGTAACTTTGAATGAGTAACTAAGAGACTTTGCAGTGAATGGATCAACTGTTTATGCTTTCTGTAGAGAAGTGAAAAGAATCTGGAGAAGACAGACTGATAAACTGAAACTCCTGGCAGGTAAAAAGATTAGTATTTCAGTGTACCCTGTGAACTGGGGCCATTGAACTGCTTCCCAGATTTTATTTTCCCTCAACGCATAACATCGATGTCTGTCGTTGTTTGTATGTACGTGCGCAGTGATAGATTTAGAAAAGAGTTAGAGTTTTAACTAGTATGGTTTTAAGTCGACAGTTCATAATTATTAACCTGTGGTGCAATGGTACTGAACCGACATTAGCTCTAAGGCCTTATTTAGAAGTGGAATGTGAGGATGACCCTATACCACTCCAAGAAAGATAAAGAAATGGGGTTTAGTCGAGGGTGGAAATGAAGCACAGATTGTGGAATGGAGATAGTTTGACACCTCAGAAGATAGGAAGTTGTGAGAGCAGGAGTAACAGGTGCCTTGCCACTTTTGGAATGTGTGAAAAACAAGGTGTTTGTCTAAAACGGACCATTTTGAAATTCGGGTAATGTACTGCCTCCGAGACTTACAATGTGTAAATATCTGATGAATCCTCTTTGAGTTAGAGTGTAACCTTGGAATATTTACTGGGCTAGACTCTTCCAAACCTGGTTCAGTAAATAATCATTGACCCGTACCTTGGGGATCCTGAGTTTATTTTGTTAAATAGTCTAATACAACTGTTGTAAGTTTGGACTTGTGTCAGAATGAACAGTTGAATGTGTTTCGTGTTTGGAAGTTCACGGTATCCCTTTTGCTTCAATTCCCCCCTTCCTCCTTGTCCCATCTATTGAGTTATTCCCTGATATCTCTGCTCCACCCCATCACCAATAGAGCAGTCCCAAATCTTTCCTGCTGCTCATCCTCGCACCTTGTACATGGTCCTGTCGCCCCTCCCCTAAATCTGCTCTTCCCAGTCTCCCCATCAGTTCCCTCTGGCTACAGATTGTAAAATTGCCTCAAACCGAAAAGCTGAACTTTCTAAATTGCTCAATTGAATCTGAATTAAACTCTGTGCTCTTCCTGCCCTCTGCTGGCAGAACTATTAGACAGCACCTTTAGCCATTACAGACATTTCACACATCAGCAGGAATATCACAAATGTATCATTCTGGATTAGTGGTGTTGGAAGAGCACAGCAGTTCAGGCAGCATCCAACGAGCAGTGAAATCGACGTTTCAGGCAAAAGCCCTTCATCAGGAATAAAGGCAGTGAGCTGGAAGCGTGGAGAGATAAGCTAGAGGAGGGTGAGGTGGGGTCCGACACCCCTACTGCCGTGTCTGCCACCACTTCCGCCCCCACCAGCGCCACACACCTGCAGTCTGCTGACACGCCCCCCCCACAGACCCCACTGTCACTATCCCCACCCCCCAGATCCCTGAGGGGCACATTACCCCTGCTCATGACTCCACCCCCATTCCCCCCCACCATCACACCCACTCCAGGTACTGGCTCCGCCCCCGCTCCCAGCTCACACACCAGATCCCAGCTCCCAGCCCTGCCGAGTTTTCACCATCCCTCCAGACCTCCCCCTCACTGAGGATGAACGATCAGTCCTCAGCAAAGGACTCACCTTCATCCCCCTCTGCCCACGCATCAATGAATTTAATACACGCCGTGACGTCGAACAATTCTTCCGTCGCCTCCGCCTCCGAGCTTACTTTCACAATCAGGATTCCCGCCCACCTTCCGAGGACCCCTTCGCCCACCTCCAACACACTGCATCCACCTGGACACCTCGCGCTGGCCTATTACCTGCCCTTGTCCTCTTCATTTCCAACTGCCGCCGGGACATTAACCGCCTCAACCTGTCTACCCACCTCCCCCACTCTAACCTCTCACCCTCACAACGCACGGCTCTCCAATCCCTCTGCTCCAATCCCAACCTCACCATTAAGCCAGCGGATAAAGGGGGCGCAGTGGTAGTCTGGTGCACTGACCTCTACACCGCTGAAGCAAACGCCAACTCGAGGACACCTCTTCCTACTACCCCCTCGACTATGACCCCACCCCCCATCACCAAACCATCATCTCCCAGACCATACAGAACCTCATCACCTCAGGAGATCTCCCACCCACAGCTTCCAACCTCATAGTCCGGGAACACCACACTGCCCGTTTCTACCTCCTTCCCAAGATCCACAAGCCTGACCACCCTGGCCGACCCATTGTCTAAGCATGCTCCTGCCCCACTGAACTCATCTCTACCTACCTCGACACTGTCCTATCCTCCCTAGTCCAGGAACTCCCCACATACGTTCGAGACACCACCCACGCCCTCCACCTCCTCCAAGACTTCCGTTTCCCCGGCCCACAACGCCTCATCTTCATCAAGGATATCCAATCCCTCTACACCTCCATCCGCCATGACCAGGGCCTCCAAGCCCTCCGTTTTTTCCTCTCCAGACGTCCCCAACAGTACCCTTCCACTGACACTCTCATTCGTTTGGCCGAACTGGTCCTCACCCTTAACAATTTCTCCTTTGAATCCTCCCACTTTCTCCAGACCATAGGTGTAGCCATGGGCACACGTATGGGCCCCAGCTATGCCTGTCTCTTTGTTGGCTACATAGAACAGTTGATCTTCCATAATTACACCGGCACCACTCCCCACCTCTTCCTCCGCTACATTGATGACTGCATTGGCGCCACCTCGTGCTCCCACGAGGAGGTTGAGCAATTCATCAACTTCACCAACACATTCCACCCTGACCTTAAATTTACCTGGACCATCTCTGACCCCTCCCTCCCCTTCCTGGACCTCTCCATCTCCATTAATGATGACCGACTTGACACTGACATTTTTTACAAAGCAACCAACTCCCACAGCTACCTGGATTACACCTCTTCCCACCCTATCTCTTGCAAAAATGCCATCCCGTATTCCCAATTCCTCCGCCTCCACCATATCAGCTCCCAGGAGGACCAGTTCCACCATAGAACACACCAGATGGCCTCCTTCTTTAGAGACCGCAATTTCCCTTCCCACATGGTTAAAGATGCCCTCCAACACATCTCGTCCACATCCCGCACCTCCGCCCTCAGACCACACCCCTCCAACCGTAACAAGGACAGAACGCCCCTGGTGCTCACCTTCCACCCTACCAACCTTCACGTAAACCAAATCATCCGCCGACATTTCCGCCACCTCCAAAAAGACCCCACCACCAGGGATATATTTCCCTCCCCACCCCTTTCCGCCTTCCGCAAAGACCGTTCCCTCCGTGACTACCTGGTCAGGTCCACGCCCCCCTACGACCCACCCTCCCATCCCTGGCACTTTCCCCTGCCACCGCAGGAACTGTAAAACCTGTGCCCATACCTCCTCCCTCACCTCTATCCAAGGCCCTAAAGGAGCCTTCCACATCCATCAAAGTTTTACCTGCACATCCACTAATATCATTTATTGTATCCATTGCTCCTGATGCGGTCTCCTCTACATTGGGGAGACTGGGCGCCTCCTAGCAGAGCGCTTTAGGAAACATCTCCGAGTTACCCGCACCAATCAGCCACACTGCCCCGTGGCCCAACATTTCAACTCCCCCTCCCACTCTGCCGAGGACATGGAGGTCCTGGGCCTCCTTCACCGCTGCTCCCTCACCACCCGACACCTGGAGGAAGAACGTCTCAGCTTCCGCCTCGGAACACTTCAACCCCAGGGCATCGATGTGGACTTCAACAGTTTCCTCATTTCCTCTTCCCCCACCTCATTCTAGTTTCAAACTTCCAGTTCAGCACTGTCCCCATGACTTGTCCGGACTTGTCCGACCTGCCTATCTTCTCTTCCACCTATCCACTCCACCCTCTCCTCCCTGACCTATCTCCTTCATCTCCTCCCCCACTCACCCATTGTACTCTATGCTACTCTCTCCCCACCCCCACCCTCCTCTAGCTTATCTCTCCATGCTTCCAGCTCACTGCCTTTATTCCTGATGAAGGGCTTTTGCCCGAAACGCCGATTTTGCTGCTCGTTGGATGCTGCCTGAACTGCTATGCTCTTCCAGCACCACTAATCCAGAATCTGGTTTCCAGCATCTGCAATCAGTGTTTTTAACAAATGCATCATGGCCCAGCAAGAATATACCCAAGCTGACCATCAACCCGTCAAGATCATGTGGACAAAATGGCTCTAGTACATCTCATATTTAACATCAATACAAAGTTTGGCCTGTTTTCCAACACCATTGATGAAAGACACATTATCCCGGAAAAATGCCGATCATACTTTTTCAACATTTTTACTTAGTTAATGGTTTCCATTTCTTTTCCTTCTCCTTCTAAGAGAAAACTGAAACTTACTTCCGAATTCAAATCCTGATTCTTTTGAACTAAAACTTTAAGCCCCAGAACAAAAACAAAATACTGTGGATACTGGAGATCTGAAATTAAGAATAAACACAAAGTACTGGTGAAACAGTATCATCTGTTGAGAGAGAAACAGATAAAACACTTTAAGTTCAATTTGGGGACATAAGAAGCCATTGGCGGGTAGGATCAAGGAAAACTCTAAAGATTAGGGCCAATCAAGGACAGGAGTGGGAAGTTGTCCATAGAGTCAAGGGAGAGAGAGGAAGCGCTAAATGAATATTTTTGTCAGTATTCACACTGGAAACAGACAATGTTGTCAAGAAAAATACTGAGGTACAGGCTAATAGACTAGATGGGATTGTGTTTCAGAAGGAGGTGGGTATTGGCAATTCTGAAAAATGTGAAAATAGATAAGTCCCCTGGGCTGGATGGGAATTATCCTAGGGTTCTCTGAGAAGGCCAGGGAGGAGATTGCAGAATCTTTGATTTTGATTTTTATGTCATTATTGTCTATAGGAATAGTGCCAGAAGACTGGAGGTAGCAAATGTTGTCCCCTTGTTCAAGAAAGGGATTAGAGACAACCCTGGTAATTATAAGCCAGTGAATCTTACTTTGATTGTGGGTAAAGTGTTGGAAAGGTTATAAGAGATAGGATTTATAATAATTTAGAGAAGAATAAGTTGATTAGGGATAGTCAACACAGTTCCGTGAAGGGTAGGTCATGCCTCACAAACCTTATTAAGTTCTTTGAGAAGGTAACCAAGCAAGTGGATGAGAGTAAAGTGGTTGATGTGGTGTAAATGGCTTTCTGTAAGGCGTTTGATAAGGTTCCCCACGGTAGGCTATTGCACAAACTACGGACACATGGGATTGCGGGTGATTTGTCGGTTTGGATCGGAAATTGGCTAGCTGAAAGAAGAGAGGGTAATGGTTGATGGGAAATGTTCATTCTGGAGTTCGGTTACTAGTGGTGTACTGCAAGGATCTGCTTTTGGGCTACTGCTGTTTGTCATTTTTATAAATGACCTAAATGAGGGCATAGAAGGATGGATTCATAAATTTGCTGATGACACTAAGGTAGGCATAGTTGTGGATAGTGCTGAAGGATGTTGCAGGCTACAGAGAGAGATAGATAGACTGCAGAACTGGGCTGAGAGGTGACAAATGGAGTTTAATGTGGAAAAGTGTAAAGTGATTCATTTTGGAAGAACGGACAGGAACACAGTCTACTGGGCTAATGGTAAGATTCTTGGTAGTGTAGATGAGCAGAGAGATCTTGGTGTCCATGTACATAGATCCCTGAAAGTTGCCTCACAGGTTGATAGGGTTGTTAAGAAGGTGTACGGTGTGTTAGCTTTTATTGGTAGAGGGATTGAGTTTCAGAACCAAGAGGTTCTGCTGCAGTATAGAAACTCTGGTGTGGCCACACTTTGAGTATTGCATATAGTTCTGGTCACTCCATTATAGGAAGGATGTGGAAGCCTTGAAAAGGGTTCAGAAGAGATTAACTGGAATGTTGCCTAGTATGGAGGGAAAGTTTTATGAGGAAAGGCTGAGAGACTTGAGGCTGTTTTTATTTGAGAGAAGAAGGTTGAGAGATGACTTAATTGAGACATATAAGATAATCAGAGGTTTGGATAGGTAGACAGTGAGAGTTTTTTTCCTCAGATGATGATGGCTAGTACAAGGCAACATAGCTTTAAATTGAAATGTGATAGATGCAGGAGGATTTGCACAGGATAGGAGAGTGGGTTTAAAAAAAAACAGATGGAATACAATGTTGGAAAGTGTGTCATGCACTTTGGTAAGAAGAGTAGAAGCATAGACTATTTCATGAATGGGGAGAAAGTTCAGAAATCTGAAGTGCATAGACTTGGGAGTTATTCTTCAGGATTGTCTCAGGGTAAATTTGCAGGTTGGGTCAGTCGTTAGGAAACCAAATGCAATAATGGAAGTTATTTTGAGAGGACTTGAATATAAAAACAAGAATGTACTTCTGAGGCATTATAAGTCTCTGTTCAGGCCACATTTGGAGTATTGTGTGCAGTATTGGGCTCCAAATCTCAGAAACAATGCCCTGGCCCTGGAGAAATTCAGAGAAGGTTCACGAGAATGGTCTCAGAAATGAAAAGCTTTACATATGAAGAATGTTTGAGGACTCTGAGTTATACCCAATGGAGTTTAGAAGATGCGGGGGTCTTTAATTGAAACTTACAGAATACTGGCTTGCCTGTACAGAATAGATGTTGGGAAGATGTTTCCATTGGTTGGAGAGATTGGGACCCGAGAAACTTCTTCAGTCATAGAGCAATGAGTTTATGGATTTCACAGCCACAGAAGGCTGTGGAGGCTAGATCATTGAGTACGTTTAAGGTGGAGATAGATAAGTTCTTAATTGTCAATGGCTGAGGATCTTGGGATTGTATTCATTAGAGTTTAGAAGGTTGAGGGGAGATCTAATAGAAACTTAGAAGATATAAAAGAGACCTGAGGGGCAACTTTTTCACACAGAGGGTGATACGTGTATGGAATGGGCTGCCAGAGGAAGCTGGTACAATTGCAACATTTAAAAGGCATCTGGATGTTATATGAATAGGATTTGGAGGGATATGGGCCAGGTGCTGGCAGGTGGGACTAGGTTGGTTTGGGATATCTGGTCGGCATGGACGAGTTGGACCGAAGGGTCTGTTTCTGTGTTGTACACCTCTATGACTCTATGCATGGCTTAGAAAGGGTGGACGCTGGGAAGTTGTTTCTGTTAGATGGGGAGACTAGGACCCATGGGCACAGCCTTAGAATTAGAGGGAGTAAATTTAGAATGAAAATGAGGAGACATTTCTTCAGCCAGAGGGTGGTGGGCCTGTGGAATTCATTGCCATGGAGTGCAGTGGAGGCTGGGACGCTAAATGTCTTCAAGGCCGAGACTGATAAATTCTTAATCTCGCAAGGAATTAAGAGATATGGGGAAATTGCAGGTAAGTGAAGTTGAAATGCCCATCAGCCATGATTAAATGGCAGAGTGGACTCAATTTGCTGAGTGGCCTTACTTCCACTCCTATGTCTATTGGTCTGAGGGAATCAAGGGTTACAAGGAGAAAGCGGGAGAATGGTATGAGAAACTTATCAGCCACGATTGAATGGCAGAACAGACTTGATGGGTTGAATGTTCTAATTTCTGCTCCTTTGTCTTCTGGTCTAAAACACTATTTAACATACCACTCTCCAAAAAAAAAACAAATTAAAAGTATTCTTAAGAGGCATTTTTATTTTCTATCAAAAGTTTCTTCTTAATGCTTTTTGATAGTATGTCAACAAGAAAGATAGATTTATTTTAAATATGCATTGATTTTTATAACAACAATATCTTAGACAAGTCAGTTTTGACCACTCCCTTTCTTTTTGTTTGCTCTTGTCACTACAGTACTGTCCTTGCTAGCCAAACAAATGATTTTTACATTTTGTGGCTGTAATATTAAACTCCAATGAAAGAATCTTAATTTTTCATCACAAAAATCTCTCCAAAATGTTAAAAGAACAGTCTCTTCAGAGTTGTTGGATCTGTAAATTTCAGACTTTTACATAGAACATAGAACATAGAAGGATACAGCGCAGTACAGGCCCTTCGGCCCTCGATGTTGCGCCGACCGAGTCCTACCTAACCTATACTAGCCCAATAACTTCCAAATGCCTATCCAATGCCCGCTTAAATGAACATAAAGAAGGAGAGTTCACCACTGATACGGGCAGGGCATTCCATGAACTCACAACCCGCTGTGTGAAGAATCTACCCCTAACATCTGTCCTATACCTACCACCCCTTAATTTAAAGCTATGTCCCCTAGTAACACCTGACTCCATTAGCGGTAAAAGGTTCTTAGTATCTACCCTATCTAAACCCTTAATCATCTTATACACTTCTATCAGATCTCCCCTAAACCTTCTCTTCTCCAATGAGAACAGCCCCAAGTGCCTCAGCCTTTCCTCATAAGATTTTCCTACCATTCCAGGCAACATCCTGGTAAACCTCCTCTGCACTCGTTCTAAAGCTTCCACATCCTTCCTATAGTATGGCGACCAAAACTGCACACAATACTCCAGATGAGGCCTCACCAGAGTCTTATACAACTGCAACATGACCTCAGGACTCCGGAACTCAATTCCTCTGCCAATAAAGCCCAGTACACCATATGCCTTCCTCACAGCACTATTTACCTGGGTGGCAACTTTCAGAGATCTGTGTACATAGACACCAAGATCCCTCTGCTCATCCACACTACCAAGTAGCCTACCATTAGCCCAGTAATCCATCATCTTGTTATTCCTACCAAAGTGAACGACTTCGCACTTAGCTACATTGAATTCCATTTGCCACATTTCCGCCCAGCTCTGCAACTTATCTATATCCCGCTGTAACCTACCACTTCCTTCCTCACTATCCACAACTCCACCGACTTTCGTGTCATCCGCAAACTTGCTTACCCAGCTTTCAAGTCCTTCCTCTAGATCATTTATAAAGATAACAAAAAGCAATGGTCCCAAAACAGATCCTTGTGGTACACCGCTAGTAACTGCGCTCCAAGATGAACATAATCCATCAACTACTACCCTCTGTCTCCTTCCAGCCAGCCAATTCCTAATCCAAACCTCTAATGTATCCTCAATGCCATACCTCCGAAGTTTTAGCATTAGCCTACCATGGGGAACCTTATCGAACGCCTTACTAAAATCCATATACACAACATCTACTGCTTTACCCTCATCCACTTCCATAGTCACCTTCTCAAAGAACTCAATAAGGTTTGTGAGGCACGACCTGCCCTTCACAAAACCATGCTGGCTATCCCTGATCACGTTATTCCTACCCAGATGTTCATAAATCTTATCCCTTACCATTCTCTCTAAGACTTTGCCCACCACTGAAGTCAGACTCACTGGCCTATAGTTACTAGGGCTATCCCTACTCCCTTTCTTGAACAATGGGACCACATTCGCTATCCTCCAGTCCTCTGGTACTATTCCCGTTGACAATGACGACATAAAAATCCAGGCCAATGGCTCTGCTATCTCCTCCCTAGCTTCCCATAGGATCCTGGGGTAAATGCCATCAGGCCCAGGAGACTTATCTATATTCATCCTTTCCAATATTCCCAAAACCTCTTCCCTGCAGAGTCAACACTAGACTCAATGTCTCTGATTCCACTGTCAAATATTTCTGACCAGTATTCAGTTTCAAAGAAAAGTAATTGACTGGCTGTTCAATCCCTATCATTTCAACTTGCAGTAAAACAGCCCATAAAAGTCTAGTTGGCATCAACAGCCAGTTTGAATAATTTCTCATAATTTAATGCAGCTAAAACCATTGTGATTGTCAGCAAAACTTTCAACTTATTAACAGTATTCTGACATTCTTTTGTACATTTATATTTCTTGCCTTGCTTCAACATATTTGTCAAAACAACCACTACAGCACTGAAATTTAGAATAACTTTCAGAAAAAATCCATTCATGCCACCCTCCAATGATCCTGTACAACTCCAGTGGACAGTGCAGATGCAAAGATCATCACCAAAAGTGCAGCAATCTCTTCCCTTGCTTCCTCTAATACCCTTGTGTATATGCCATCCGGCCCAGGGGCTTTATCTATCCTTACGTTTTTCAAACTTTTCAGCACATCCTCCTTCCTAATATGTTCTACTGTATCAATCTGTTTCACGCTGTCCTCAGAAACGTCATGGTCCTTCTCAGTAATGAATACTGAAGCAAAGTATTCATGAAGGACCTACCCCACTTCCTCTGACTCCAGGCGCAAGTTCCCTCCACTATTCCTGATCAGCTCTACCCTCACTATGGCCTTCTTCTTGCTCCTCACGTAAGGGTAGAACACCTTGGGGTTTTCTTTAATCCTACCCGCTAAAGCTTTTTCTTTCCCTTCTAGCACTCCTTAGTCCATTCTTCAGTTCCTTCCTGGCTACCTTGTAACCCTCTAGAGCCCTGTCTGATCCTTGTCTCTTCAATCTTAAGTAAGTTTCCTTCTTCCTCTTGACTAGATGTTCCACATCCCTTGTCACACAAGGTTCTTTCAACCTACCATCCCTTCCTTGCCTCAGTGGGACTAACCTGTCCAGAGGTTGTCCAATTTGATTGTAGTTTTTGGTAAAAAAAACTAGAAACAGAGAAACTAGGAGAAGTAGGCCATTCAGTCCTTTAATCTTGCTTCACCATTCAATATGGTCATAGCTGACTCTCTGTCTGCCATATTCCCACTTTACCCCTTTACCCTTGATGCCTTTAAAATCTGAAAATGTATCCATCTCCTTCTTGAATACATTCATAGACTTGTCCTCCACAGCCTTCTGTGGCAGGGAGTTCTACAGGTTTACTATTAGTGGGCGGCACGGTGGCACAGTGGTTAGCACTGCTGCCTCATAGCGCCTGTAGACCCGGGTTCAATTCCCGACTCAGGCGACTGACTGTGTGGAGTTTGCACGTTCTCCCCGTGTCTGCGTGGGTTTCCTCCGGGTGCTCCGGTTTCCTCCCACAGTCACAAAGATGTGCGGGTCAGGTGAATTGGCCATGCTAAATTGCCCGTCGTGTTAGGTAAGGGGTAAATGTAGGGGTATGGGTGGGTTGCGCTTCGGCGGGTCGGTGTGGACTTGTTGGGCCGAAGGGCCTGTTTCCACACTGTAAGTCTAATCTAATCTAATCTATTCTTTGAGTATGTCCAGCCCTGTTAGAAGTTTGTTGTGGTTCTGCTCGCCGAGCTGGAAGTTTTTGCTGCAAACATTTCGTTCCCTGGCTAGGGAACATCATCAGTGCTGTTGGAGCTTCGTGTGAAGCGCTGCTTTGATGTTTCTTCCGGTATTTAATACCGGAAGAAACATCAAAGCAGCGCTTCAGACGAGGCTCCAACAGCACTGATGATGTTCCCTAGCCAGGGAACGAAACGTTTGCAGCAAAAACTTCCAGCTCGGCGAGCAGAACCACAACAACGGATACCCGAGCTACAAATCTTCAATCAGATTTTAAACTGTTAGAAGTTTATATGTTTCATTCAGATCCCCTCTCACCCTTCTAAACTCTGCCATGTGTGTGGGACCCATACCCCAGTGAGAGTCTGTGTGTGTGGGACTGTACCCCAGTGAGAGTCAGCATGTACAGAGCTATACCCCAGAGAGAGTCAGTGTGTGGGTGTGTGTGTGTGTGCGCGCGTCCGCGTGTGTGTTGGGAGCCATACCCCAGTGAGAGTCAGTGTGTGGGACTATAGTGAACACAGGCCTAGTCAAACCAATCTCTTCTCACACAACAGCTCTACCATCTCCAGTATCAGCAAAGGAACCTCTGATGCACTCCCTCTATGGCAAGTATATCCTTTCTTTGGTAGAGAGACCAAAACTGCACACAATACTGCAGGTTTGGTCATTTAGTTGAGGCAACTGAGAGAGATGTATCCAAATTTTCAAAGTTAGCAGAAAATGTGAGATGTGAGGAGGACAGAAACAGATTGCAAAGAGGTATAGACAGAGTAAGCAAGTGGGCAACAAGGTGTCAGATGGAATACATTGTGAGCAATGAAAAAGGAGTCTTACAGACTCTGAGAAATATGAATATTCAGGGGAATCAGAGTGTTTTTGTCCAGGAATTATTGAAAATTTATTGCAGATTCAGTAAAGAATTAAAACAACAAACCGAAAGTGTGCGAGAGAGAGAAACAGAGTTAATACAACTGGGTGAAGATTTGAGGGGCCAAGTAAACTTCTAATCTTCCTATTTATGAGATATGAGGAAATTCAATCAGATCAGAAATGAGATTAAGTCTGAACCATTCTCTCTGTTATGGCTATTTGAATTACCAACATCCTTGAACTTCGACTACAAATTATTTCATTAAAGGATTGTGATGTGATGTGACCTGGGGATTGGTTCTTTAAGGTTGATGGTTGGGCCATTCTAGGGTCTGCAGTGATTGGTTGATTCTCAATTATTTTCAGTTGTTCATTGTGAGGGTATTTGATAAATGAATTGAGGGCACAGCTGTGGTTGAGTTTGCAAAGATGAAAATTGCACTTGTGAAAACATTGTGTCGTTATGGTACATAGATTTTTAATTTCTGTAGTTTAGTTATTTATGTGGGCTACAGAAAAAAGTTCTTCCTATGATCTAGTGAATGAATTAAAACTTTTCTCCACTACTTATTTTCCAATGTGAGACCTGGTCCTTGTTCTGTAGTTTAGGGTGTATTTCTGAGGTTTGGGAAGAGGGAGGCTGGGGACTGTTGCCAAAAGAGGATTTGGCATTGGGGCTGATGGTGTTTGAAGGTGCTGTGGTAGTAGTTACCTAGGGCTGGATTTGTAAAGCTTTTGGTTCTGATTGATTGTTTGTTTGATGTTTCTCTTGCAGTGGCTAGTTGGACTGATTCGACAAACCCTTCACAGCCTGATGACATTCTGAATCCTGAAACTCCAAATCGAAATATCCTGAGCCCTATCACCCCAAAGCGTAACATCACTGATCGCTGCTACTATGTCATTGATTCTACCCCCAGATCAGCTCAGGAGAGGAGGAAAGGAAGATCCCATCGGAGCAAAATCTCAAAATCTGACATTGGAACTCCTTGTAACTTCCAGTGAGATTCTCAAACACTCTATCTTAACATAACTTGGAGGTGCTGGTGTTGGACTGGGGTGGGCAATGTTAAAAATAACACAATAATAGGTTATAGGCCAACAGGTTCATTTAGAAGCAGTAGCTTTTGAAGTGCTGCTTCATCATCAAATTAGAGCACAACTACCTGATGAAGGAGCAGCACTCTGAAAGCTAGCACTTCCAAATAAACCTGTTGGACTATAACCTGGTGTTGTGATTTTTAACGATCTAACATAACTCAACAGGTGGAGTGGGGGAGGGAATTTAGAGGAAGGGGGTTTAACAATGTGTTTAAAGTCTGAGGTAAGGTGGCCTGCAGGAGGTGAGATGGGGTAGTGCTGGTTCTGGTGCTCATGAAATGAGTCATGGGTGAGGGAGGAGATATGGGTGGGTGTTTAGAGTTGGAGATGTGGTGGCTGTAAGGTGCAAATCAGTGGACTGTTGCTTTTAGCTGAGATTGTCAGAGAGCACAGAAACAGACTCTTTGGTCCAAGCTGAACATAATTGAATTGAATTTATTGTTGTGTACTGAGTCACAGTGAAAAGCTTTATCTTGTGAGCAATACAAGCAGATCACTTATCTAAGTAGATTAAATATGTAAATAATAAGTAAATAGTAGCAAAAACAAACTCAGGGATAGGCTAATGTTAAGAATTTGAGTCCATTCAGTATTCTAATAAAATGGTAGAGTAGAAACAGTTGTGAAACCAGCAGGTGCATGTTCAGGCTTCTGTACCTTCTCCCTGATGGTAGAGGTTGTTTGAAAAATATTGCTGGGATGGGATGGATCTTTGAGAACGCTGGCGACCCCCTCCTTGACAACGGGCCTTGTAGGTAGATTGTGTAAATGTGAGGTTGGCTTTTGATTGTCTGGGCCAAATTCACCACTCTCTGTAACTATCTCTGACCTTGGATGGTACAGTTGCCATAGCAGGTCGTGATAAATCCAGACAGAATGTTGTTGATAACTCATAAAAGTTGGTAAGGGTATTCACCGTCATGCCAAACTTCCTCTTCTGCCTGAGGAAGAGACATTGGTTACAAAGGTCCAACAACGTGCCCACATGAGTCCAAGAAAGCTTGTTACGGATGACCACTCCCAGGAGCTTGACACACTCCACTCTGGTGTTAATATGTAGGGGAGGCATGAATAATATCCTGCTGAAAGTCAATAATGAGTTACTTGGTTTTGCTGGTATTGAGTGAGGTTGTTCTCAGTACATCATTTTTCCACGGCTTCCATCTCCCATCTGTAGTTTTTCATCGTCACCTGAGAATTGACGGACTATGGTAGTGTCATCAGGGCACTTGTAAATGGCATTAGTCTGGTATTTGACAAGGCAGTCATGGGTATACAATCAGTATGGGGCTGTGTACATAACCTGGGGAGCCTCCAGTATTGAGTGTCAGTGACTATGAAATATTGTCCCCAACCTTCAATGTGGCCTGTGGGTCAGGAAACTGAGGATCCAGTTGCAGAGAATGGGCCTTAGTCAGAGATGACTAAGTTTAATCAGTCTCAAGGGGATAATAGTTTTGACTACAGTTCAGCCTTCAATGAGTAGGATTCTTGTGTAGCTGTTTCTTGGTGTCAAGATGTTCTAGGCAGGAGTAAAGGGCAAGTGATATGGCATCTGTTGGTCCGATAGGCAAATTGGAGTGTGTCAAGAGTAGTGGGGAGGCTGGAGTTGATTAATGCCATGACCAGCCTTTCAAAGCACTTCATGACCACTGAAGTTAGGGTCACTGGGCGGCAGTCGGTGAAACATGCAGCATGAGCCACCTTAGGCACAGGGATGATGTTGGCCCTCTAGAAACTGGCAGGGAGATATTGAAGATGTCAGAAGACCTCTGCCAGTTGATCTGTGCATGTTGAGTGCACAGCGTGGTTCTGTCTGGTCCCACTGCTTTCCTTGGAGTTACACGAAGGAAAACTTGATCTGACCTCAAGTGACTGTTGGGATAGGTTCATCAGACTTCGTCATAGAGATGTACAGCATGGAAACAGACCCTTTGGTCCAACCTGTCCATGCCGACCGGATATCTCAACCCAATCTAGTCTCACCTACCAGCACCCAGCCCATATCCCTCAACTCTTCCTATTCATATACCCATCCAAATCCCACTTAAATGTTGCAATTGTACCAGCCTCCATCACATCCTCTGGCAGCTCATTCCATACACGTACCACCCTCTATGGAAAAAGTTGTCTGTTGGGTCTCTCTTATATTCTCTTCTCCCTCCCTTCCCCCACCACCCTAAACCTATGTTCTAGCTCTGGACTCGCTGACCCCAGGGAAAAGACTTTGTCTATTTACCCTATCCATAAGTGTTGCCTCTCAGCTGAAATTCTGCTCAAAGTGAGCACAGAAGACATTGAAATTCTCTGGGAAGGATATGTCATCGTCTGTTATCTTGCACTGTCTCTAGTTGCTAACTGCTATCTTGCAAGCTAAACTAGTCCCACCTGTCTGCTTCTGGCCCATATGCCTCCTAACCTTTCCTATTCATGTACCTGTCCAAATGTTTTTAATCATAAGTGTACCTGCATCCATCACTTCCTCAGGATATTCATTCCATACTTGAACCACTTTCTCTATAAAACAAACGAGTCTCTGTCATTGTTGAATGTGGCTATGGTGTCAGTGGGATTGTTTTGTGGTAGAAGGGGGTAATGGATAGGATGAATGAGAGATTGGCGAACACTTTCAGAACAGAAGAATCTGGATGACTTGGCACGTGAATTTTGTGTAGTCAGCAGGTGCAACATGTAATTAGGAAGACAAATAAAGTTGTCTTATGTATTGAAAAGAGAATGAATAAATAAGGCTGGGGGAGGGGGGGAGAATTTCCTGCTAAGGGAGAAACTACAGTTAGAGCCCATCTCCAAATGCGACATCACCCATTTTAAGATGGAGAATTTTTGAGTGAATTATCTCCCGAAACCAGTAGAAATGAGTCACTAAAATAGCAGACAAAAGTGAGGACTGCAGATGCTGGAAAAGCACAGCAGGTCAGGCAGCATCAGAGGAGCAGGAAAATTGATGTTTCAGGCAAATGCCCTTCACCAGGAATACAGCTCCTTTCCTGATGAAGGACTTTTGCCTGAAATGACTATTTTCCTGCTCCTAATGCTGTCTGACCTGCTGTGCTTTTCCAGCACCACTCATTAAAATATAATCCAGGTTGGTTTGATTTTTTTTATTATTGACAAGGAAGTAGAGTTATGGGGCGGGTAGAAGTGTGCAGTTGAAGCCTCCATCATATAAGACTCAAGGAGCAGAATGGCTGTCTTGCTCCTCCTGTTCTTGTCTGATGGGGAGTATTGGTGGGTGAGGGGAGGGGGGTAGTAGTGGGTGATGAAGCTGCTGGGGTTCAGGGTTGCAGGTTGATCATGTTTCCACTGCTGATGAATTTATCTCTGCCCTCTTCAGGCATGTTGGCCATGTGGCGTGGAACCCTGAAACGGGACTTGATGTAAGTGCAGTCTCTCCTTGAAATTGTTGCCATTTGGGGATGTGGGAGGTTTGGAAAGTGGAGCAGCCATGGGAGGGGGCAGTCTGGCTGGGAATGATTGCAGGTAGGGCATGTGTTGTGGGATGGGATGGAAGTGTTTTTACTGGGTTGGAGGGGGAGAAGTGGCTGAAAGAAGGTGTGGAGGGAAGGGTTTGGTGGTGGGAGTGGGGAATATTGGGTGGGGGGATTTGGGATGGAGTGGGAGAGGCTGGATAGGGGTGGGGTGTGGGAGTTGGGATAGAGTGGGTGGGGGGATTTTGGATTGACTGAGGTTGGGGATGGACCAGGAGAAATTGGTTGATCACTATTGCCTTCGTGTGAAGGTGTCTGGCCCAGGTTTGGAGGTGTTCCGAGAGGTGGGAATAAGTGACACCCATCTGGAGGGTGATGAAACCCCAAGGCGGAAACTCACTGTTCCAAGGGACAAAGGAATTCCTCCTGTGAGGGATGAAACAAACCAGAAAGGTACTGGACTTGGTTTGGGGAGGGAGAGGGGTTGGATTAGCATCAGGTTGGAAGTGGGGTGGGGTGGAGGAGGAATGACCGGGCTTCAGCAGGGTTTCTTTATAGTAAGGTAACCCCTAATTGGCCTAATTGCTGTTGACTTGGCTGCCCACCAAACTTGCTGACATTGTAGAGTCATAATCAAACATCATGGAAACAGACCCTTTGGTCCAACGAGTCCATGCTCACCATAATCCCAATTTAAACTAGTCCCACCTGCCAGCATTTGGCCCTAACCTTTCCTATTCACACTTGTTCGGTTGTCTTTTAAATTTTGGAACTGTACCTATGTCGCTCATTCCACATTGAACAAACCTCTGGAAAACATAGTCCCTTTAAATCTTTCTCCTCATGTTAAAAATCTGCCCCCTTGTTTTAAAGTCCTCCTACCCCATGGAAAAGACCTAAGCTATTCACCTTATACTCTTTTTGATTTTATAAACCTCTATAAGGTCACTCCTCTGCCTCTTTCACTCCAGTGGAGAAAGTCCCAGCCCATCCTTAAACTCAAACCCTCCATTCCCAGCAACATCATGGTAAATATTTTTTCTAAACACTTTCCAATTCAATAATGCCCTCCCTATCCAGAAAATGGTTTCCCATGACCTCTAAAAATGGGATGTCAGAGTCCTCTTCCACCAACCACAAACCCAATGTAACTGACAGCGTGGGGCCTCTGTGAATATGATGATCTCCCTCCAGGTCTTGAGGCTGGAAGCAACTGGGTGGACTTTTGACAAATTGAGTATGTTATGGGTGGGAGGTGAGTGAAAGTGGACAGTTACAGATGGTGGGTTTGTAAGAGGCAGAACACTGACTCTTTTTCTCTCTCATCCCCCAGCAGATCCTTCACAACCTACTTTCAGAGCTAGCTGTATGCTGATCCCTCCTGGAGATGGAACAGATCCTCTTACCCTTCCTGCTCAAACAAGAGGCCAACAAGCCTGCACTCCATCTAGGGAACTCAGTCCCTCTCCACCGCAGCCTGGAGCTCCTGTTGAACTCCATCAGGATGTTGGAGGCTCTTCTCCTTTACCCCTAGCATTAACCTTCACCTACTCATTCTGTGCCCCAGTTGCCCCACCCCCTCCACCTCCTGTATTTCACTGTGCTGCCTCGCTCCCTTTCTCTCCACCTCCATCAAACAATCCTCTGCCTGAAGATAACATACAGAGCTCTCTCCTAAATCCAATGGAAACAGAGCAGTCTCAGGGAGCTGTCAATGATTGGAGCCTGTTGCTGAATCAGATACGACAAGGATGTGTTTTAAAGCCGGTAAGTCCAGGAATGAGGAGTCTGCCAAATCTAGATATTTTTCACTCATGGGTTCTGTTGGCTGGGCCAGCATTTATTGCCTAGTTACTCCTTGAGAAGGTGGGGGTGAGCTGCTGCCTTGACCTGCAGCAGTCCATGTGGTGTAGGTAGACCATAAGGTCCTTGGGGAGGGAATTCCAGGATTTTGATCCAGCAACACTGAAGGAGTAGCGATATATTTCCAAGTCAGGATGAGTGGCTTGAAGGGGAACTTGTAGTGGGTGGTGTTCCCATGTATCTGTTGCTCTTGTCTTTCTAGATGGAAGTGATTGTAGGCTTGGAAGGTACTGTCTGAGGATATTTGAATTTCTGCATTGCATCTTGTAGATAGCAGCAGTGTACTAAACCTCAGTGGTTGAGGAAATGGATTGTTTTCTCCTGTTTGGTGTCAAGCTGCTTGTGTTGGGGCTGTACCCATCCAGGCAAGTGAGGAATATTCCATCATATTCACCTAACTTGTTCCTTGTAGATGGTGGACAGACTTTGGGGAGGTAAGTGAGTAACTCTATGCTGAGTTTGCTGCCAATGATGGGACTTGATATTGATGAGACTTTTTCTGGGATTCTCACTCAGATCAGAAGAAAGAAGTGTAATAAATATAGTTTTGTAGTGGTGAACAGAAGAGCTTTATTGCCACTTGCCCAGAGGCTTCCTGCTCCTTACTGTGAACTTCTTGAGCTATAGACTCAACAGCATTTCTCCCTGGAAGTAGCAGAAAGTACTGGTGTATCCCAGCTCATTCAAGTACCAACAAATAAAGGTGTACAAAGGCAGTTGGCTAAAATGAACTGGGGAAGCTAGGTGAAATGGTGCATAGTAGAAATTTCATACTTGCAACAAAAATGGCTCCCATTGACTATAACCTAGAAGGATGCTGTACTTGTAATGAAAGTATGACAAATTGAAAGGAAAGTACAATGTTGCAAAGATTTCTCCAGAAGAGAAACCAGTGAAAGAATGATTTTAAAAATCAAGGAGTAAACCAGCATGTGTACAATCTGACCAGTGTTTCTCAAGTGTATTGAGGAAGAGTAGCTGAAGTATGCATTCATTTCTGGAATTTGTTTCATAAGGAATTCTATTGGAAAATAAATAGACTTGAAAATTCAAATGGAAGCAAAAGCAAGTGACAGGGTAGTTGCTGAAAAAATACTTTCTGTTCCAGGACGACTCGTGTAGGAAGCAGGTTTTAAACCCAAGATGCTCCATTCACAGTTCAGATTTTTTTCTGAAGCTTAATATTTGTGGAGGTGCTGGTGTTGGACTGGGGTGGACAAAGACAAAAATCACAATCACAAACCTGTTGGACTATAACCTGGTGTTCAGATTTTAACTTGGTTAATAGTTGGAATTCTCTTTTATCAAGAAAAATGGAGACTGGGCCATTGTTCAACTCAGTTTTGAATGTGGAGTTTTGATCTACAGAACAGCTGAAGTTACTGGGACTAAGACAGCACTGATGCTGAAGACTGAAAATATTTAAAGGCATCAGTTGCTGGGATTTGGGAATTGGGCAGAGCAGCAGGAATAATTTGGGGATTGAGATGTGAGGGAGCAAAGATTGGAGTCAACTATCTAACATTGTTTGTTTGAGAGTTTCTGAAGAGGAAGATCCTGGAGTAGTCCTCTCCTGTAATAGTGGTACCTTCTGTTGGAGTTGAATTTGGGATAAATGTTCACTTTCTTAACCACCACCAAACCCAGTCTATCACCTGCCTGATTTTAATTACACTTAGCATTGGAATTATTGACAAATGATCATGTAGAAACAGAACCAGTAAATTCGAACTGAGTTGGTGAATTTTGATTTGACTTTATTATAATATGTACTGTGATAGTGAAAAGTGTAGTTTTGTGCTATCCACATGAATCTATACCATAAACCAGTACATCTGAGTAATGGAGCAAAATGCAAAAATAGTGTGCAGAGAAAGATAAACTCTAATGAGGTCTGTTCAAAAGTCTAAGTGGGGTAGAAGCTAGTTTTGAATCTGTTGGTATGTTTTCAAACTTCTACCTTCTGTCCAGTGAAAGAGTATAACTGGGGTGGGAGGGGTCTTGATGATCTTAGCTGCTTTCCTGAAGCAGCAGGGAGTATAAATGGAGTCAATGGAAGGTAAGCAGGTTTTCCTGAGGGACTGGGCAGTGTTCACAACTCTCCATAACTTCTTGTCTTGGGCAGAGCAGTTGTTGTACCAAGCTGTGATGTATCCAGATTGCTTTCTGTAGTACATCTATACAAATTGGTAAGAGTCATTGTGGACATGACTAAGGAAGTAAAGCATTTGTGTACTTTCTACTGTATGTTGATGTGGGTGGACCAGGATAGATTGATGATAATTACTCCAGGAACTTGACATTTTTGACCCTCTCCACCTCTCTCAATTGATACATATGGGTCTGTCCTTCATTCCACTTCTGGAAGTGCATGACCAGCTCCTTCATTTTGCTGACATTGAGGGAGAGCTTATCTTTACACTATGCCATGAAGCTCTCCCTTTCCTCTATACTCTCTTCATTGTATTTAAGATCTGACCCATTATAGTGATATCTTCAGCAAATTTCTAAATTGAGCTAGAGCAGAATTTGGCCACAGTCATGTGTATAAGAGTATAGTATGGGATGGAGTATGCAACCTCGTGGAGCACTGGTGTTGAGTATTGTGGAGGTGGTGTTGCAAATCCTCAAATTGTGGTCTGTGGATCTATTGTAGAGTGGGGAGGTGCTAGGTCTGAGTTTGGAAATTTTAATTTGTTTGGAATTATGGTGTTGAAGGCCAGGCCAAAGTTAATTAATAGGAGTCTGTACATGTCCTTGTTATCCAGATGTTTCGGGAATGTATAGGGCCAATGAGATCATCTGTCATGAAGCTATTGTGACAGGTGAATTGTAGTGGATCAAAGCATTCTGGGAGGTTTGAGTTGGTGTACATGACTAACCTCTCAAACCACTCCATAATGACAAATTTGAGCTAGATGTCGGCTGGTAGTCACTGAGGCATGCTGCCTGATTTTTCTTTGCAGTGGGATGATAGTGGTCAGGAAGCAGATGGGAACCTCTGGACAGAGGAAGGAGAGGTTAGAGATGTCTGAATACTCCTGCCAGAATTTGGTCTGCACAGAATTTGATCTGATAACTATTCAATGTAGGAATGATGAAACAATCTGAACTTGAACTATCTTCCAGGTAACTGACTGTGTGGATCCCAAACCCATCCCTGCTGCTGAGCCTGATGGGATTGCCAGCGCCCTTATGAAAGTCTTGCAGAAGAGAAATCGTGTCATTCATTCTTCAAGTGAGCCACAATTTCTCAATGTTCACTCTGCTGCTCACAGCCACAGCCCCCCTCCCAAACTGTTAAACATTAGGGAAACTTAACATTTTCAGACAATTTTTTATTTGCTCCACCATTTCATCCTGCCAACTATCGGTTGTTCCCAGGAGGTGGTATAATGGGTTTAGAGGAGCTGTGATAGTGAGCACCATCAAAACTGCATTCCCTCTTTGGAGCAGCAGTGTTGAAGATTGAACTTCCATTGAGGTCTGGTTAAAAGTCAATACATTCAGTTTAAATGAACTTTCTGCAGGTGGTAATTTTTTTGCTCTCCTTTCAGGAGAATTGAAGGAAATTATAATATTCTTGGGATAGGCAACATCTATCTTTATGTACAATGCAGTAACCTAGAGCCAGAGTACAGTTAGCAAGAGAACTGATCTATCTTGGGATGCCAACAAAAGTTTGGTTTGGGGGCATTGTGGGGTTGAGAAGAGCAGTAAAGGAGTATTGGTGCCAGGGATGGGGAACAAATTCTTGCTATTAAATGCCCTGGAGAAGATGGTGGTGAGCTGTTGCAGAGTTGAAGTGTAGGGGCACAGTACTATTCAGGAAAGTCAAGATATTTGACCCAGTGACACTGAAGGAAGAGTGATATAACTTTCTATGGTGTAACAATATCTGCATCAAGAACCAGACAGTGAGGTTGGAAGGGATGTGTGTTTTGGGAAGGTGCACATGTAGATGGAAATTTGATATTGTTTTTTCCAGATGATTTTGAAGATGAAGATGATGATGAATGGGATGATTAAATTCTTCACCTCCAAGTTGAGATCATTTTGGAATCAGCACCATCCTAGAAGTGTCGTCATTTCTTAATTGGTCCAATTTTATTTGTGGGTTTTATGCATTTCCTAATGGTTGTTTTGTTTCATATTTCTAATAAACCTCTCTTGATCTGCCCTATGCCAAGACTGAAGAACATGTTTGAATGGATATATTCAAAACTTGAGGGTTGGTTTTTTTTAAAAACAAGAAATTTCTCATCTGAATTGTGAAACTTTAATCTGTCACTGAACATCCTTATAGCAAATTGTGCTCACCTTGGAGCACTCCTCTATACTTGATCAAATACCGTGTATTGGGCTCGTTTTGGAGACATTTCTGGATTTTTGAACTGATCTTGTGACCTTGAATGCACTTTAATTTGTTCCTGGTCTTAAGAGAGGAACTTTTTTGTTTGAATGTATTTTTGTAAATAAAGTCCTTATGAATCTGAACTGACCAACTGATTGTTATCTGTAGCCAGTAATAAGCCAGTGTACAAAGCTACATACTGGTGGGAATGGATTCCACTAGACTAGCCCTTGCCTTGTGTATGGATAGAGAGCTTTGCATTTCTGAATCTCCATCGCTGTAAGATTTGTTTGGATTCATGGGGGAGAGAATGACCTCTATTAATGCTAGACTTAATCCAGAGAAAGTGAGGACTGCAGATGATGGAGATTGAGTCAAAAAGTGTGGTGCTAGAAAAGCACAGCAAGCCAGCAGCATCTGAGGAGCAGAAGTCAATGATTTTGTCCAATGACTAGCTTATGCCCAAAATGTTGATGCTGCCTGACCTGCTGTACCTTTCCAGTGCCATACTATTTGACTATCGATCCAGGTAATGTTCTAGCATTCTAATGTTCAATCATCACTAGATGCTTAATTCCAGATTTTTACTAATTTTAAAATGTCATCTGTGATGGTCTGATTTGAATCCAGGTCCCCAGAACATTAATGTAGATCTCTGGATGACTAGTCCAGTGATCACCACTACAGCACAAATAAAGTTTCAAAATCCTTAATTGTTCAGAGTATTTGGTGTTGACAGACATCAGTGATTTTAATGCCTATTTTCTGACAAAGTTCACTTGGAGAATTTTCATGTGCTCTAGCTGTTAGACTTGGTTAAGACAAACTTCTGGAGAAACATTGCAGGTTCAGCATAATCTGTGCAGAATAACATGATTTGGAGATGCCAGGGTACAGTGCCAGTACAATGTTAAAAATCACAACACCAGGTTATGTTCCAATAGGTTTCTTTGGAAGCACTAGCTCCTTCATCAGGTCATCAACCACCTGATGAAGGAACAGCACTCTGAAAGCTAGTGCTTTCAAATAAACCTGTTGGACTATAATGTGGTTTTGTGATTTTTCTGTTTGCAGAAAATAGTTTATTTTTAGAGTCCAGTATTTCTTCAATGTTAAGGCTATTTCTCTGGATCCTACCACAGCTGCTGAATGTCTCCAGCATTTTGTTTTTGTCTTGGATCTCTAGCACCGGCAATAATTTGGTTTATTTCATGGGACTGAGGTGTTTTATCAGCCTTGCTTTTTACTCTTAATCATCCAAATTCTACTACTTGGCCAGACTAGTATTGACTTAATAGAGAAAAGCCTTTTGCCCTAAACTTACCTCGGTGTGCCTGAAGAGGTTCTCTAATAACAACTTAAACTATTTTTGTTCAGGTATGTTATTGTACACTGGTGAAGCAGGTGCAACCTGAACCCAGGTCTCCTCGACTAAGGGTAGGATGCAACTTCTGCACCACAATAGGGTCTCCACAAACGGAACTTAAGTAATTCACTAAATTGCTTCAGTTTCATCAATGTGTTAATTAAAATATTTGCATAATTCAGAATTGAGGATTGCTACAGGTGATCTTCAGCATGAGGGTTTGCAGGATACTTTTTGATTAGCTATGGAGTAAGGTTAGGTACCATCTTCCTTAATAATATGATAGGGTTAAATATCTGGTAACTTTTAAAGTTTGAAAATAAAAATCTAATGGGTAAAAGTTTTAGACAACTTTTGGTTTGGTATTTGGCATTTTACAGGATGCAGGATGCTGGATTTAGAATGGGACGTTGTGTATAGGTTTCTGACCAGGTGGTGGTTTTTGGGTGTATGTTTCTAGACACTGGTGTAGGCCCATATTAGGGGCTGTAGGACGCACTTGGGTAATGTTCTTGATTATGGAGGCTGGTTCAGTATGTTGACTATTCGAGTAAATCTTACCTAGTGCTAAGCTGTGTACGATGGGTCTGGGTTGGAGTCTGTGGTGGCAAAGTTGATTGATTGCCTGATGTGTTTTTCACATTAGGATCCACCTTTTAGCTGAAGGTTCTAATTCAACGCAGTTTTTCAGCTTCGTTTTTACTACTGCTAGGAAGGATGGAAGTGAGAATTAATAAACTTTAGTTCCGAATCTGCAAATTTACAAAATGTAAACAGATCTGCTCCCAGTCTGAGGAACCGAGCTGTTGCACTGGGATAGACTTGAGGCAGAATGAAGCCTGGACAGGGTGGACTATACAAAACCAGAGGCTGGGCACTGGCCGGAGGGAGCCGGGCTAAGGGCTGAATGGCCATGGGACAGAGTGGGGTATTGCCGGGTTGGCTGGGATGGTCTGGGGCGGGACAAGGGGCGGAGCGGGTTCCCGGGATGGGGCGGGTTCCCGCTGCCGTCACTTGTTTTCCGCCGCTCGGCACCGCCCGGGCTCGGGGAGTGGGAGTCGGAGCCGCCGTTACGGCCCCAGGTAAGAGGCTGGGACCCAGGCTTCGTGGGTGGGGGCAAGCTCCCATCCCGTGAGCAGGAGCAAGGGGAGAGAGTGTGAGAGTATCCACGGTCGAGGAGACTCTAGTGAACCGACCCCAAGAACACACCGCCTCTCCCCAGCCCCCAACACACACACTCTCACAGGGGTAAGGGTCTCAGAGACACACACACACACACACACACACTCTCTCTCACTGGGGTAAGGGTCTCAGACACACACACACACACACTCTCACAGGGGTAAGGGTCTCAGACACAAACACACACACACTCTCTCTCTCTCACTGGAGTAAGGGTCTCAGACACACACATGTATACACACACACACATTCACTGGGGTAAGGGTCTCACTCACACAAACATGCGCACTGTCACTGGGGTAAGGGTCTCAGACACACTCACTCTTTGGGGTAAGGGTCTCTCACATGCACCGACTCCCACTGGGTTAAGGGTCTCTCTCACACACACACACACACTCTATCTCTCTCGCACTCTCATTGGGTTAAGGGTCTCTCTCACACACACAGATTCACTGGGATAAGGTCTCTCACACACTGACTCTCACTGGGGTAAGGGTCACATGCGCACACGCACTCACTGGGTTAAAAATCTCACAACACCAGGTTATAGTCCAACAGGTTTAATTGGAAGCACGAGCTTTTGGAGCGCCGCTCCTTCATCAGGTGGTCTCTCACCCACACACTGACTCACTGGGCTATGGGTCTCACACACACTGACTCTCACTGGGATAAGGGACTCTCACACTGACTCTCACTGGGGTAAGGGGGACACACACACACACACACACACACACACACACACACACTAACTCTCACTGGGATAAGTGTCTCACGCACACAGGCACTGACTCTCATTGGGTAAGGGTCACACATACAGGCACTGACTCTCACTGGGATAAAGGTCGGTCACACACACACGGGCACTGACTCTCACTGGGGTAAGGGACTGTCAGACGCACACTCATTGGGGTAAGGGACACACATTGACTCTCGCTAAGATACGGGTCTCTCTCTCTCTCTCACACACACACACACACACACACACACACACACACACACACACACACACTCTGAGGTAAGGGTCTTTCTCTTTTGCACACATTGACTCACTGGCGTATGGACCCTCACCCCCACCCCCACCCCTGATTCTCAGGGGTATCGGTCCTATTTGTATTGACTCTCACTGGGATACAGTTTAGTTTGGTTTTGGCTGCAAGGTCTGGTTTTCTGGGGATTGTTTTCAGCATATGTCAGTGATCTGTCTGAGGGCAGTGAATGTCAGACTTCGCTTTGTTTTCAACTGAAGAACTGTAATAAGTTGTGGTTGTTCAGTGACTAATTTTAATACTGCAGTAACCTTTCAGTGGTTCTGTTGATTATGAATTTTGTCAAATAGAAACAAAAAGTGCTGGCGACACTTATTTCTGGCTGCATCTTTGGTGAAGGAAAATTGGGTATATTTGAGTCTGATGTTACTCTTCTTTACAACACTTTTAATGTAGTTCTGAAGAAGTAATTGAATTCATTGTTAACTCTGTTTTTTTTGGTGCTGAGGTCCTCCAACACTGTTTTATTTCAGACTTCCAACATCTGCAGTATTCCACCTTTGATTGAATTGTCTCAGTCTGTGTTTATGTAAATCGATTTGTGACATGGTCATCCAATTATGAGCCTGTTTGGGATGTCCTTTGAGTTTCATGGAAGTGAATTGGAAGTTGTTCAATTGATTGGAAGCAGTATGTTTCCAGGGGACATTGGTGTTGCTGGCAGGCTGCCCTGTAGGTGTGAGTGAGCTGCTGCCTTGAACCACTGCCATTCATTAGGTGCAAGGGGACCCACAATGCCCTCAGGGAAAACTTCCGGGATTTTGATCCAGCAATCGTAAAGGAACTGCAATATATTTCTGAGTCAGGGTGGTGAGTGGCTTGACAGGGAACTTGAATATGATGCTGTTCCCATCTGCTGCCCTTATCCTTCTAGTTGGAAGTGGTCGTGGGTTTGGAAACTGCACTCTGAGGATCTTTGGTGCATTTCTGCAGTGCATCTTGTAGATAGTACACACTGCTGCTACTGGGTGGCAATAGTGCTTGCGAATGTGATGCCACTCAAATTGGCTGCTTTGCCCTGGGTGATGTCAAGCATCTTGAGTGTTGTTTGAGCTGCACTCATCCAGACAAGTGGGGAGTATTCCATCACACCTCTGCCTTGTGTCTTATAGATGGTAGACAGGCTTTTGACAGTCTGGAGGTGAGTTACTTCCTGCAGGATTCTTAGCCTCTGACCTGCTCTGCAGCCACTGTGTTCTTGTGGATAGTCTAGTTGAGTTTGTGGTCAGTTGTCACCACCACCTACCCCCCACCTGAAGTTTGTTGATAATGGAGGGGGGGGGGGGGGGGGAAGATTCAGTCATGGTAATGCCACTAAGTGTCAATAAGAGATGTTTTCATGCTCACATGTAGATGATGGTCATTGACTGTCACTTTTGTGTGATTTGAATATTAGTTGCCATTTAACTGAAGCATGAATGTTGATGTTGGGAGACAGCTCACCTGGGTTCTTACTCAGTGGTGGTGAAGACTCAAGCAGGCAAATGACCTTCTCCTGTTGCTGGGTGTGTACATTAAACTGATTTGTCTTTGGGATTTGATTTGATTGTCAGCTGGGTCCTATCATGTGGTCAGTTTTGAAACCTTAAATAAAAGTTTATTTGTCAAAAAATCCCATGAGCAAATTTTGTTAGAACTGAATACCCACACTACAACAGGTGGCTTATACCAGTGCAAGTTAAACTGCCAGGAACTGTTTTGAGCTGAGTCACTCTAGAGATTTGGGTGTTTGCAAACAGTGGGATTTGTTGTTGTTCCTGGTCCCTCTGAGTATGTTCATTACTGTTCTGAAGCTGCCTGATTATTGGGGAGATTTCAGACTCTTCCTCATTAGTTGGTTTGTGTTGTCCTGTTATTACTGACCTTTTACAACCTCCTAGATTTGATAAAATGGGTCAAAAGGCTTCTGTGTGGTTCTGGCAACATAAAATGTCCACAGCAATTGCTACAACAGAAGCAAACACAACTTTTGATCTGTTTCTTTTTGTTCCTTATGGTTTCTGTGTTTAATGACAGTAAAAATGTGTTGGAGAACTGAGAATTCACTTGGATGCGTCAGTCCATTTGATCTGTTAAGAAAGTAAAAAATGCTTATCTTTCAACAAAGCCATGGTTAACATTGTATGATATTTATCTGAAAGAATACTACAGATGCTGGGAATCTGAAATAAAAACAAAATGCAGGAATTGCAGAGGGTCAGATAGCTTCAGTAAGAGAAATGAAGAATCAGTTCATGTTTAATCAAATTTCAGATGGATGAGCCATAAATGCATGGTATAGCTTCCTTTTTGCTGATGACCTGTCACCAAGGATTGTTGCCATTGGTTCCCTTCCTTTTTATAGAACATAGAACATTACAACACAGTACAGGCCCTTCGGCCCTCGATGTTGTGCCGACCTGTGAAACCAATCTGAAGCCCATCTAACCTACGCTATTCTATTCTCCTCCATATCCTCTCCTTGAACCGGCTCTTCCTTTAAAGCTCAGCTATTGTTCTGTTACAGTTCCTCCTGTTCTCATCCCTTCCCGTTCCCACTAAATTTTACTTGCCTCTGTTTTGGAATCTGTAGCGTCAGCTCTCCTTCGCTCTTTCGACGATGATAAAATGCAAAGTGGGAATCTGTTGTGAGGATGATGTGAAGAGGCTTCAGGAGGAGTGGGACATGGGCAGATGTAATATAATGTGGAAAACTGTGCGGCTGTCCTCTTTGGTTGGAGGTACAGATGCACAGAGTATTTTTTAAATGGTGAGAGGTTGGAAAGTGTACAAAAGGTGTCCTTGTGGATAAGTCACTGAAGGCTAACGTACAGGTGCAGCAATCTATTAGGAGGGGTAATAGAATGTTCGCCTTTATCCCATGAGGATTTGAGTACAGGAGTAGTGAATTCTTGCTTCAATTGGGAATGGTTGGACAAGCCAGGACTTTTTCCTCTAGCGTGTAGGAGACTGAGGGAGGATGTTATAGAAGCAGATAAGATCATGAGAGGCATAGATAGTGTGAATGCACTCAGTCTTTTTCCCAGGGTTGGGGAATTGAGGACAAGAGGGCCTGGGTTTAAGGTTCGAGGGGAAAGAAATAAAAGGGAACTGGAGGGGCACTTTTTCACACAGACGGTGGTACGCATATGGAATGAACTGCCAGCGGTACATTTAAAAGGCATTTGGACAAATACATGGATAGGAAAGGTTTAGAACGATATGGACCAAGTGCAGGGAAATGGGGTTGGTGTGGATGGACATTTTGGTCAGCACGGACCACATTGGGCCAAAGGGCCTGTCTCTCTGCTGTAGGACTCTGTGACTCTAAGTGTACAGGAGCTTGGTTAGACTGCACCTGGAGTACTGTGTGCAGTTTTGGGTCCTTTCCTCAGGAAAGATGACATTGCCATAGAGAGACTGCAATAAAGATTCAACTGACTGGTTCCTGGGATGGTAGGGGTGTCCTCTGGAGAGAGGTTGGGGCAAGCAGGGTCTGGATTCTCTCGAATTTTGAAGAGTGAGAGATGATCTCATTGAAACATAAAAGATATTTTAAGGGAACGACAGGGTGGATGCAGCTAGGAGGGTTCTCTGGTTGGGGAATTCAAAATAAAAATAAGACAGAAGACTCTTGGGTTTGCAAAAAGGAGTTTTTATTTATACAGATGGTTGTGAATCTTTTGGAATTCTGTGCCACAGAGCGCTGTGCAAACTCAGTCTTTGAACATGTGTACTACAGAGGCTGATAAATATGTGATTTCCAGTGACGTACAGACTGACGGGCATGGGATGGGAAAAAGGCATTAAAGCCTTCAATCAGCCATGATAGTATTGAATGCCAGACAGGCATGATGGGCTGAATGGCCCACTGTTTCTATTTTCTTTTTTTCCCCTTCCTACCTCCACTTCATCCTTTCCCTGGCCTACACTCAGATGTGGTGCCACACACCCAGCATGTGGAACTGAAACCAAGGAGACACAGATTGGAAACACAAGCCCTCATTTCTCCATGAAATGTGTCACTGAGCTACTTCTTGTGCCAGTGCTGGGATTGCAGAGAAGGTGTGTTCAATATGGGAGGGACATGGGTTGGGGATTCAAAGAATTATTGTTGCAAGGAAGCTGTTGGATTCACTGTGTACATGTTTTGTCGGTCCCTGCTTGTTTTGAACAGGAGCTCGGGAATCCTCCATCTTGTCTGTCCCATGCTTGTTTTTTCAATGTTACAAAATCAGTAAGCTATGCTGTTGCTATTTGTGGGAGCGTGCTGTGCAGGTTCATTGTTGTACTTCCTACTTTACAGCAGTAACGGCACCACACAGATACTTCATGTGCTGTACAACACTCTAGGATGTGCGGTCGTCCTGAAAGGCTAGAGGAATGCAAATTCTTCGTGACTAGTCAAAAGCTTCTAATATGATGAGCATCTGCACTACCCCCCCCCCCCCCCCCCCCCCCAACCAAAAGGGTCTTTAAAGTGATGAAAGGGGTTGGAAAGGATAGGCATCAAAAATCAACTGTATTCATATGCCACCTTTAACCTAGTAAAGCATCAAGTCTGTTTCAGAAATTGCATTTTATAGAAATGTTTCAAACATAACCTTCCCCTTTGCTGTATAAAGATGGTGTTAGAGCAGGTTGCTGCGAGCTTGACCTCTGAGGTAGATTTGGAGGGGATTGTTGTAGGGTCAGTGAGATGCTTTGGAGGAGTAGGTGGGGGAGGGAATGGATTCCTGGGATTATGGGCCAGGCAGATGAAGGTATGTCTGCCAAGTCTGAGGGAGTTAAACTCGAGAATGTTAAGTGTCCAGAATTAGAATGCAGATGCATCAGTGTGAGGGGTGACGATGGAGGAGAAACAGATCACAACAGTCGAAAGGTTACCAATCTCTTTGCTTTTATTATTATCTTACTTTAATATTAAATTGCTTGATGCTTTTCCACCACCATCTCCTTAGGATCTCAGTTGCTTCTCTTTCAAACTTTTATATTTGCGTGAGGGGTCAGACAAAGACCTCTGTTTAATAGCTTTTCTGGCGATAATGCACTCCCTCACCGCTGACCCTCCGACAATACGGTGCTGTCTCAGTGCTGACCCTCTGATAATGTGGCACGTTCATATCCAATGAAGGATGGGCTGGTGTTTGAGGTGGCCCACAGGAGATTTCCAAGGATGGTCCTAAGGATGAAGGGCTTATCATATGAGGAGTGGTTGAGGACTCTGGGTCTGTATTTAATGGAGTTGAGAAGGATGAGAGGGGAACCTGATTGAAACTTAGAGTACTGAGATTCCTGGATTGAGTGAATGTGGAGAAGATGCTTCCACTAGTTGGGGAGACTTGGACCTAAGGGCATATCCTCAGACTGAAGGGATGACTCTTTAGAACTGAGATGAGGAATTTCTTTAGCCAGAGGTTGGTGACTCTGGGGAACTCATTGCTACGGAGTGTATTTAAGACTGTGATTGATAGGTTCTTGATTAGTAATGGGTATGGGGAGAAGGCAGGAGAACGACTTTGAAAAACATGTCAGCCATGATCAAATGGTGGAGCAAGAGTGATGGGCCGAATGGCCTAATTCTGCATTTGCGTTTTATGGTCTGTCAGTACTGACCTACTGATGGTACTGACCTTCTGACTGTACTGAGGAGCACCATTGTGTCATCCTTGATAATTCTGGATTTACATTTTGACTGAAAAATCTGTCTGGTGCTTTGTTTTCTTTTGGAGATATTTGAAACTCTGGTTGATATGTCTGTATTTCTATATTGAAATAAAGCAAACTGCTGTGAGTTATGATTGAAATTTCTTTATCATTCATCAGAAAGGACACTGATATTAATGGCATTATGTTCACTGTTTCCTCTTGGTGTTATGGGTTTAAGTTTGTCTCCTTTTTGTTAAAACAATATTATTTCCTGACTCTGATAGGTCTGCAAGAGATTTCATGTTCATCTGTTGTATTAGGTTACAGAGGAGATCAAATATCTTAAGTATACAGATAAGAAACAAGAGTAGGCCAATTGGCCCCTCGAATCTAGTCCCCCATTCAATAATATCATGGCTGACCTGAATTGAACATAAACTCTCCATTGCTGTACTGTATATGCCCAATAATCTTTAATCACTGTAGTAATCGAGAATCTAAAAATATTTAAAGACTCTGTATCTAATGTCTTTTGAGGAAGGGAATTCTAAAGACATGAACAATGTTCCTGAGAGGAAAAAAATGTTTCCTCACCCCTTTTTAAATGGATCCTCCCTTACTTTAAACTATGACATTCCCCTCCGTCCCATTCGAGATTGTCCCTCAAGAGGAACTGTCCTTTCCGCATCCACCTGGTCAAGCCCCCTCAGGATCTTGAGTTTCAGTTGAGTCACCTCTACCTGATTTTAACTTCAGAAGAATACAGAGCCAGCCTGTCTCACCTTTCATCATAAGGTAATCTACTCATTCTAGGCATTAGCCTGGTAAACCTTCTCTGAATTGCTTACAATGTATTAACATCCTTCTGTAAATGCAGTGACCAGCACTGTACATTGTGCTTCAGAATTGAATAGGATTTATTGTCACATGTATCAAGGCACAGTGAAAAGCTTTGTCTTGCAAACAATACAGGCAGATCACATAGTTAGGTAGCATAGATCTGTAAATAATAGGTAAACAGCGGCAAAAACAAAAACACAGGTACAGGCGAATGTTAGGAGTTTGTGAGTCCATTCAGTATTCTAACAACAGTAGGGTAGAAACAGTTATGAAACCGGCTGGTGCGTGTGTTCAGGCTTCTGTACCTTCTCCCCGATGGTAGAGGTTGTAGAAAAGCATTGCCAGGGTGGGATGGATCTTTGAGAATGCTGGCGGCCTTTCCTTGATGGATTCTATAGATGGGAGGTTGGCCTTTGTGATTGTCTGGGCCGAGTTCCCCACTCTTTGTAACAGTGTCCGATCTTGAATGGTACAGTTGCCACCGTACCAGGTAGTGATACATCTTGGCTGCCTGATGAAGGAGACATTGTTGGGTCTTTGTACCAGTGTATCCACATGAAGAGTCCAAGAAAGCTTGTTGTGGATGACCACTCCCAGGTGCTTGACTCTCTCCACTCTTTCCACCGCTGTTAATGCGCAGGGGGGCATGAGTAACATTCGACTAAAAGTCAGTAATGAATTCCTTGGTTTTGCCAGCATTGAGAGCTTGGTTGTTCTCGGTGCACCATTTTTCCAGGTCTTCCACCTCCCATCTGTAGTCTGTTTCTTCGCCATCTGAGATTCAACTGACTATGATGGTGTCATCAGCGAGCTTGTAAATGGCATTAGTTTGGTATTTGGCGACATAGTCATGGGTATAAAGTGAGTACAGTATGGGGTTGAGTGAGGGGATCCAATGTTGAGTATTAGTGAGGATAAAATCCTTCCCCCAATCTTCACTGATTGCGGGCTGTGGGTCAGGAAACTGAAGATCCATTTGCAGAGACTAGGGCTAAGTCTGAGATCACTAAGTTTAATAACCAGTCTTGAGGGGATAATACTGTTGAAGGTTGAACTGTAATCAATGAGTATGATTCTTACGTAGCTAATTCTTGGTGTCAATATGTTCTAAGGAGTAGTGAAGGGCAAGTGATATTGCATCTGACATGGTCTATTGGTCTGAGAGACAGTGATGTGTGTCATATACAGTAATGTCAGACAGCATAGAAGGTTAAATCAAAGAACAAGCTTAAAGTCTAATGCCTTAATACGCAGAACATTCGCAATAAAGTAGATGAACTATAGACAGATGTAAACAAGTACGATATAATTGGGATTATGGAGACATAGCTGCAGGGTGACCAAGGATGGGAACTGAATGTCCCAATGTATTTAGGAAGGACAGGTAAAAGATGATGGAGTGGCATTGCTGGTTAAAGAGAAAATTAACATAATAATGAGAAAGGATATTAGCTCTGACAATGTGGAGTCTGTATGGATAAAGTTGAGAAATACCAAGGGGCAAAAAACATGAGTGAGTGTCATATATAGACCCTCAAACTGCAGTGGTAATGTTGGGAATGGCATTGAACAGGAAATTGGAGATGCATGTGATAAGAGAATATCGGCAATCCAGGATGATTAGAAGCTTCACAAAGATTGATCAAATCAAATTAGCCACAGTGCCAGAGAAGAGGAATTCCTGGAGTGTAAAGGGGATGGTTTTCTTGACCAATATGTCTTGACCAACCACAGAGCAGGCCATCTTAGACTGGGTACTGTGAAATGAGAAGGGAATCATTGCCAATCTAGCTGCGCAAGACCCCTTGGGGATGAGCGACCATAACATGATGGAATTTTTATCAAGATGGAGAGTGAGGAAGTTGATTTGGAGACTAGGGTGCTAAATCTTAATAAAGGAAGCTATGAAGACATGAGGCATGAGTTAGCTTTGATGGATTAGGGAAAGTTATTTTAAGGAATGACAGCAAACATTCGAGGAACGCATGGGGGAACTACAACAACTGCTTATTCCTGTCCGGCAAAATGGGTAAGAGGGTCAATCCATGGATTACAAAGGAAGTTGGAGAGAGTATCTGATTCAAGGAAGAAGCATACAGATTGGCCAAGAAAAATAATTGTTCTGAGGATTGGGAGCAGTTTAGAATTCAGCAAAGAGGGACTATGGGATTGATTAAGAAGATGAAAATGCATTATGAAAGTAAGCTTGCAGGGAACATAAAGACACATGAGGAGAAGATGGTAAAAAGGGGGAGGTGTGGTATTCTTAGTCAAGGACAGTATTATGTTGGTAGAAAGGACGTTTGAGGACTTGTCTACTGAGGTGGTACGGACTGAGGTTAGAAACAGGAAAGAAGAGGTCACCCCATTGAGTGTTTTCTATAGGCCTCCGAATTGTTACAGAGCTTTAAAGGAAAGGATAGCAAAGATAATTCTGGATAGGAGTGAGAGTGACTTTTAACTTTCCAAATATTGACTGGGAATACTATAGTTTGAGTACTTAAGATGGATCTGCTTTGCCCAATGTATGTGGATGGTTTCCTTGGGAAGTATGTAATCAAGCCAACAAGAGGCAAGGCCACATTGGATTTGATACTAGGTAATGAACCTGGCCAGGTCTTAGATTGGAAGGTAGGTGAGAACTTTGGTAATAATGACTACAATTTGGTTATATTTACTTTAGCGATAGAAAGGGATAGATATATAAGGCAGGCAAGAGTTATTGATGGGGGAAAGGCAATGATGATGCAATTAGGCAAGATTTAAGATGCATAGGATGGGGATGGAAACTGCAGGGGATGGGCACAATTTAAATGTGGACCTTATTCAAGGACATGCAGTAGTTGTTCCTTGATAAGTATGTACCTGTCAGGCAGGGAGGAAGTGGTCGAGCGAGGGAGCTGTAGGTTACTAAAGAAGTTGAATCTCTTGTCAAGAGGAAGAAGAAGGCTAATGTTAGGATGAGATGTGAACGCTCAGTTAGGACGCTTGACAGTCACAAGTTAACCAGGAAAGACCTAAAGAGAGAGCTAAGAAGAGCCAGGAGGGGGCATGAGAAATTGTTGGCAGATAGAATAAGGAAAACCCTAAAGCTTTCTATAGGTATATCAGGAATAAGAGAATAACTAGAGAAAGATTAGGGCCAATTGAGGATCATTGTGGGAAGTTGTGCGTGGAGTCCGTGGAGATGGGGAAGCGCTAAATGAATATTTAGTATTCGCACTGGAATAAGTCAATGTTGTCGAGAATACTGAGATACAGGCTGCTAGACTAGACGGGATTGAGGTTCACAAGGAGGAGATGTTAGCAATTCTGGAAAATGTGAAAATAGATAAGTCCCCTGGGCCGGATGGGATTTATCCTAGGATTCTCTGGGAAGCCAGGAAGAAGATTGCTGAGCCCTTAGCTTTTATCTTTATATCATCATGGTCTCCAGGAATAATGCCAGAAGAGTGGAGGATAGCAAATGTATTTCCCTTGTTCAAGAACCATTGGCGACAACCCTGGTAATTATAGAGCAGTGAGCCTTACTTCGGTTATGAGCAAAGTGTTGGAAAAGGTTATAAGAAATAGGATATATAATCATCTAGAGAGGAATATGTTGATTAGTGATAATAAACACAGTTTTGTAAAGGGTACATCATGCCTCACAAACCTTATTGAGTTCTTTGAGATAGTAACCAAACAGTTGGATGAGGGTAACATGGTTGATGTGGTTTATATGGATTTCAGTAAGGCATTTGATAAGGTTCCCCACGGTTGGCTATTGCACAAAATACAGAGGAGAAAGTGAGGACTGCAGATGCTGGAGATCAGAGCTGAAAATGTGTTGCTGGAAAAGCGCAGCAGGTCTGGCAGCATCCAAGGAGCAGGAGAATTGATGTTTCGGGCATTAGCCCTTCTTCAGGAATGAGGAGGGCTTATGCCCGAAACGTCGATTCTCCTGCTCCTTGGATGCTGCCAGACCTGCTGCGCTTTAACCAGCAATACATTTTCAGTACAAAATACAGAGGCATGGGATGAAGGGTGGTTTGTCAGTTTGGATCAGAAATTGGCTAGCTGAAAGAAGACAGAGGGTGGTGGTTGATGGAAAATGTTCATCCTGGAGTTCAGTTACGAGTGGTGTACTAATTAACAAACAACTATTTACAACTCCTTTCTGTAACCTATCTTTTACTTTCCCTTCTACAATACTAGTCCAATAAAACCCCAATTAAGATTTACCAAAAAAATTCAAATTTCAAAACCAGGCTGCTGTTGAATCTTCTTTTTGTATCTTGCTCTGTCGTCTTTTCTTCTTAGGGATTCTGTTTCACAAGTCATTGATAGATAAAGGTACCTTTAAGAGAGCTATTCTGCGGGCAGTCTGCATATGTTGGTAACTTGGTAGTTCTCCCCCAACTGTTCAATTTGTTTAATATTTATACCCCAAAGCATCAGATCGTTTCATTGATTTCAATATTGTCAAAATACCAAATTCAAACTTGATTGGAATTTAGTATCTTGGGGCTTAATTTAAACTGTTTGGCTGAATTTGAATGTGTTTTTGTCTCATAGAAACCCAGGTGCTGCTAGCTGCTGGATCAAATGTTACAATGTAAATTCTCCTGTACTCTATGAGCTCCTTTAAGCCCTTCAACTCTCTTAAAGGTACAGTACCCCTACACGGGCGGCACGGTGGCACAGTGGTTAGCACTGCTGCCTCACAGCGCCAGGGACCTGGGTTCAATTCCCGCCTCAGGCGACTGACTGTGTGGAGTTTGCACGTTCTCCCCGTGTCTGCGTGGGTTTCCTCCGGGTGCTCCGGTTTCCTCCCACAGTCAAAAGATGTGCAGGTCAGGTGAATTGGCTATGCTAAAGTGCCCGTAGTGTTAGGTAAGGGGTATATGTAAGGGTATGGGTGGGTTGCGCTTCGGCGGGTCGGTGTGGACTTGTTGGGCCGAAGGGCCTGTTTCCACACTGTAAGTAATCTAATCTAATCTAATCTAATCTACATCTTCATAACAAGCGGGACACGGATAATCTGCAGAGCTGGGCTGAGAGGTGGCAAATGGAGTTTAGTGTGGAAAAGTATGAGGTGATTCACTTTGGAAGGAGCAACAGGAGTAAAGAATACTGGGCTAATGGTAAGATTCCTGGTAGTGTAGATGAGCAGAAAGATTTCAGTGTCCAGGTACATAGATCCCTGAACGCTACCACCCAGATTGATAGGGTTGTGAAGAAGGCATATGGTGTGTTCACATTTATTGATAGAGGGATTGCGTTTTAGAGCCACAAAGAAATGCTGCAGCTGTACAAAACTCTGGTGCAGCTGCACTTGGAGTATTGCGAACGGTTCTGGTCACCATGTTATAGGAAAGATGTGGAAGCATTGGAAAGGGTTCAGAGGTGATTTACTAGGATGTTGCCTGGTATGATGGAAGGCCTTATGAGGAAAAGCTGAGGGACTTGAGGTTGTTTTCATTCAAGAGAAGAAGGTTGAGAGGTGACTTAATTGAGACATCTAAGATAATCAGAGGAATAGATAGTGTGGACAGCGAGAGCCTTTTTCCTTGCATGGTGGTGGCTAAACTGAGGGGGCATAGTTATAAATTGAGGGATGATAGATATGGGACAGATATCAGAGAGTAGTAGGGGCATGGAATGCCCTGCTTGCAACAGTAGTAGACTTGCCGAATGTAAGGCCATTTAATTGGTCATTGGACAAATATATGGATGAAAATGGAATATTGTAGGATAGATAGGCTTCAGATTGGTTCCACAGGTCGGTGCAATATCGAGGGTGGAAAGGCCAGTAGTGCACTGTAATGTTCTATGTTCTATAAGAGTTCCTCTAGGTATGTAACGAGAAAGAGACGAGTGAAGGCAAATGTAGGTTTCCTACAGACAGAAATGGGGGAATGTATAATAGGGGCAAAGAAATGGCCGAGCAACTGAATCCATATTTTGATTCTGTCTCCACAAAAGAGGACATAAATCCAATACCAGAAATGTTGGAGAATGCAAAATTTAGTGAGAGAGAAAAACTGAGGGAGATCAATGTTAGTAGAGAAATGGTGCTGGGAAAATTAAGGGGATTGAATGCAGATAATTCCCCAGAGTCTGATAATCTACATTCCAGAGTACCTAAAGAAGTAGCTCTCGAAATAGTTAATGCATTGATGGTCATCTTCCAGGATTCTGTAGACTCTCGAACATTCCCTGCAGATTGGAGAGTAGTGAATGGCGTTCCAATATTCAAAAAGGGAGGTTGAGAGAAACTATTAAACGTAACATCGGCAGTGGGGAATATTCTTGAATCTGTTATCAAGGACTTTATAGCAAAGCATTTAGAAAGCATTGGTGGGATCAGACTGAGTCAGCATGGACTTATGAAGGGGAAATCATGCTTGACAAATCTGTTGGAATTCTATGAAAATGTAACTAGTTGAGTTGGCAAGGGAGTACCAGTCGATGTGGTATATTTGGACTTTCAGCAAGCATTTACAAGAGATTATTGTGCAAGATTAAAGCACATGGGATTGGGGGAAGTGTATTGAGATGGATAGAAAACTGGCTGGTAGAGAGGAAACCGAGCAGGCATTAATCACCTTTTTCAAATTGGCAGGCAGTAATTAGTGGGGCTCTGTGGGGATCGGTACTGGGACCCCAGCTATTCACAACATGTATTAATGATTTGCATAAGAGAATAAAACGTAGCATCTCAATGTTTGCAGATGATACAAGTTGGGAGTGAGGGTGAACTGTGATGAGGATACAGAGATCCTTCAGTGTGATCTGAACAGGTGGGATGAATGGGTTTATCAATGGCAGATGCAGAATAATTTGAATAAATGTGAGGTTATTTACTTTGGAAGCTAAAGCAAGAAGGCAGATTCCTACCTGAACGGCTGTAAATTGGGACAGGGGATAGTTTTCAGTTTCACCTGGAGCAATGTATAAGATGTTTGTTTTTCCTAAATTCCACTCTTTATGATTATAGATAAAGGTCTTAAATTTAAATATGAACTGGAACCCCTTCATCTTTTTAATATTAGTATTTAAGCCTGTATTATTACAAAACTTTTGTTCTGTTTTCAGATTCCCAACAATACCTTAAGAACCACTTAAGAAAAGCCAATGAAGCACAGTGGTGTTTAATTCTCCTAATTCTAACTGTATACCCCAATTGTTATCCTTGAGTGTGCTAATAAGGGGATTCATTGCAATATTGAATAGAGTGGGTGATAATGAGTCTCCCTGTTTTATTCTTCTCACTACCTTAATTTTACTTGTCCTACACTTGTAACCCTCTGTGTGCGTGCGGTTATTAGAAAATGAATTTATTATTAATTTGACAAACTCCAGTGGGAGGGATAACCCAGTGGGACATGGGTGTTCTTGTGTACCAGTTGTTGAAGGTAAGAATGCAGGTGTAGCAGGCGATAAAGAAGATAAGTGGTCTGTTGGCCTTCATTGCAAGAGGTTTCGAGTACAGGAGCAGGGATGTGTTGTTGTTATACAGGGCCTTGGTGTAGAATATTGTGTGTAGTTTTGGTCTCCTTTTCTGAGGAAGGATGCTCTTGCTCTTGTAGGAGTGCAGCAAAGGTTTACCCAGCTGATTCCAGGGATGATATATGCGATGACATTCCTGATGAAGGGCCTTTGCCTGAAACGTCGATTTTACTGCTCCTCGGATGCTGCCTGAACTGCTCTTCCAGCACCACTAATCCAGAATATGAGAAGAGATTGACTGACTAGGTTAGGATTGTTTTCGCTGGAGTTCAGATGAACGAGGGACACCTCATAGAGACTTATGGAAGAAACCCAACAGATCATCAGACAGACAGTAGCACCAACATGAAGCAGGAAGAAAGAAAGGAACACCCTCAACACACAGGAAAGGGAAGCCCTAGAAGGACTCAGAAAAGACAGAAATATTGTAATCCTACTGTCAGACAAAGGGCGCATGACCTTCATCCTAAACAGAAGACAGTACATTGAAAAGGCGAACTCACTACCTACAGGAGGCAATGGACCCAACTGCACAGCTAGAAAACCGCATCACAGCAGCACTGACAAAACTCTACAAATCAAGCGAAATTAACTAGACAGATCTCCAAAGAATGAATCCTGATGGATCCAATACATCCTGTTTCTACGGATTACCCAAGGTACACAACCCAGGGGCCCTCCTCAGACCCATAGTCTCACTCCGACATACAGACTAGCAAAGGAACTCTATCGAAAACTGAAACACCGAGTGGAAGACTCATGCCACTCCATCCACTCCATTGAAGAGTTCTTGAACATCATCAAAAACACCAAGAAAGAGGATGAAGTCATGGTCTCCTTCGACGTAACAGTCCTATTCACATCAATTAATGTCAGCCTGGCCAAAGAAACACTGACTGCACTATGAGATGAACCAAGGACACTAACATCAGAGAGCGCTAACTCCAGCAGCAAAGACAACATCCTCAAGCTGGTAGACCACTGCCTCACTACCCACTTCACCTTCAATGACAAAACCTACAAATAAATCAACGGGACACCCATGGGATCATCAATATCAGGATTCTTAGCAGAAGCAGTCATGCAGAGACTAGAGCGAACAGACCTCCCACGTTCTAACCCAAGCTTTGAGTCTACTATGTGGATGACACCTTTGAATCATGAAATGGAACAAATTAGAGGAAACCTACAATATCATTAACAATATCCTTACTGGCATAAATTTCACCAGAGTGGAAGAGAACAACAACAGACTCCCCTTCCTAGATGTCACATTGGAACGAACAGTCAATGGAGAACTGCAGACCAGCATCTACAGGAAAGCAGCGTACACAGAGTAGATACTTACCTACAGGACCAATCATCCCAACGCACACAAACAGAGCTACATCAGGACATTATTTAAATGGCTAAAACATACTGCAGCACCCAGGAGCTAAAAGCTGCTGAAGAAAAATACCTATACAGTTTTTGGAAGTAGGTTTGCTCGCTGAGCTGGAAGATTCATTTCCAGATGTCTTGTCACCCTACTAGGTAACATGTTCAGTGGGCCTCAGGCGAAGCACTGCTGAAAAGTCCTGCTTTCTATTTATATTTTTGGGTTTCTTTGGGTTGGTGATGTCATTTCCTGTGGTGATGTTATTTCCTGTGGTGAAGTCGCCTCCAGTTTCTTTTCTCAGGGGTGGTAGATGGGGTCTAACTTGATGTGTTTGTTGATAGAGTTCCGGTTGGAATGCCATACTTCTAGGAATTCTTGTGCCCACAAACCCACCAACACACTAAAACAATAGCTTGAAAGACCCTATGCAGACAACAAGCAAAACTAATGTCATTTACAAAATACCGTGCAAGGACTGTAACAAACACTACATTGGACAAACAGGCAGAAAACTAGCCACCAGGATACATGAACACCAACTAACCACAAAAAGACATAACCCTCTCTCACCAGTATCCTTACATACTGATGAGGAAGGACAACATATCCATCCTAGGACAAGCCAAACAGAGACATGCGCGAGAATTCTGACTGCACAAAACACTACATAGGACAAACAGGAAGACAGCTAACAACCCGCATCCATGAATACCAACTAGCCACGAAACGACATGACCAGCTATCCCTAGTAGCCATACACTCAGATGACAAACAACACGAATTCGATTGGGACAACACCACTATTATAGGGCAGGTCAAACAGAGAACAGCCAGGGAATTCCTAGAGGCATGGCACTCATCCACAAATTCTATCAACAGACACATCGACCTAGACCCTATATACCGGCCACTGCAGCGGACAGCAACTGACAACCGGAAGCGGCAGATTCAAACCAGTATAAATGCTGGAGGAATCAGCACAGAAGCGCTTCACAGGAGGCTCCCAAGCACTGAGGATGTCACCTAGAAAGGGGACGAAACGTCTGCAACACAAATTCCCAGCTCGGCGAACAGAACCACAACAACGAGCACCCGAGCTACAAATCTTCTCAAAAACTTTTTATCACTAGTGTCCTTACACACAGATGAAGAAGGACACCACTTTGACTGGGACAACACATCCATCCTGGGACAGGCTAAACAGAGACATGCACAGGAATTCCTAGAGGTCTGGCATTTAAACCAGAACTCTATCAATAAACACATCGATTTGGACCCCATTTACCAACCTCTGAGAAAAAGAATTGGAAATGATATCATCCACCTTAACAGACCAAGACACACAAATAGAAAGCAGGACAGAACACCAATGCTTCATCGGAGGCTCATTGATGATGTTAGGAGAAAGTGAGGACTGCAGATGCTGGAGATCAGAGCAGAAAAGTGCATTGCTGGAAAAGCGCAGCAGGTCAGGCAGCGTCAAAGGAGCAGGAGAATTGACGTTTTGGGCATAAGCCCTCCTCATTCCTGAAGAAGGGGTTATGCCTGAAACGTCGATTTTCCTGCTCCTTTGATGCTGCCTGACCTCACTGATGATGTTACCTAGCATGGTGACAAAACATCTGAGAACATACCTACCAGCTCAGTGAGCAAACTTATGCCTGAAACTTAACCTGAGCTACAGATCTTCTCAAAAATCTCAAACTTATAAAATTCTAACAGGACTAGACAGTGTAGATGCACAGTCTGAAGATTCAGGGTGGACCATTTAGGATGGAGATGAGACATTTCTTCACCCAAAGTGTGGGGAGCCTGTGGAATTCATTACCACAGGAAGTAGTTGATATCGAAACATTGAATGTATTCAAGAGGTGGCTAGATATAGCACTTGGGGTGAAAGGGATCAAAGATTATGGGGAGAAAACAGGTTTAGGCTATTGAGTTGGATGATCAGCCACGATTGTGATGAATGACGGAGCAGGCTTGAAGGGCTGAATGGCCTCCTCTTGATCCTCCCTTGTATGTTTCTATGTTTAACCCAAACTGATTAGTTACATGTGCTAACATATAAAAAACCACAACCCGCTCAGAGATGGCCAGTTCAGGGATGATATTGTTGAATATCTAGTCAGATAATTCAATTAAATATGCATTAGAATCCAAAATTGGAGCAGGGAGGAAATTAATGGAGACATCAACTGCCTCTGATTTGTCAGAGAATTAAATTTCGTAATGACTGAAGGCATTTTCTCTCTCCGGCATAAACCTGGCTCCTGAACCGCAACAGTTTCAGCCAGAAACTGCTCACAGCCGGGGTTCAGGTGTGATGAAGCTGAACTCCGGATGTGAAATCCTCCACATCACCAAGACCTTCTGCTTTCACCTCTCAATGTAATTTGTACAAAATCTGCTGCACATCTTCGAATTGATTGATATAGAAACATTAAAAAAAACCTGGAGTAGGCCACTCGGCCCTTTGAGTCTGCTTCATCCTTCATCATGTAACCACGGCTGGTGATCGACCTCCATCCCCTGTCCCTGCTTTCTCCCATAACCTTTGATCTCATTGGCTCTGAAAACTAGATCAATCTCCTACTTGAAAATATTCAATGTTTTGGCTTGAGACTGCTTTCTGTAGCGAATTCTCTGCAGAGAATTCCACAGGCTCCCTAGTGTCTGAATGAAGACATTTCTCCTCATCTCAGTCCTAAATGGCTTCCCCCATGTCCTTAGACAATGATTCCTGGTTCTGGACTCCCCACTCATGAGGAACATCCTTCCTGTCTCGTCTTGCATCATCTAATAGATCCACCCCCACTTTCTTCTGAACTCCATCGACTGTAATCCTGACTGTTTCAAACTCTTTTGACATTCCAGGAATCATTCTGGTGAACGTTTGTTGGGCTCCGTCCATAGGCAGAACAACCTTCCTCAGATTAGGAGACCAAAACTGCACACAATACGTAAGGTGTGGCCTCACCAAGACCATGTGTGAGATGGTTGGGGGGGGGGGAGAGAGAAGAGGAGGGAGGGAGGGGTTGGAGCAGCGCAGTGGCTCAGTGGCTAGTACTGTTGCCTCACATGACTAGGCACCTGGGTTGCGCTTCGGGCGATTGTCTGTGTGGAGTTTGCACATTCTTCCTGTGTCTACGTGGGTTTCCTCCAGTACTCCAGTTAGATGTACAGATTAGGTGAATTATGCTAAATTGCTGATAGTGTTCAGCGATGTGTAGGTTAGGTGCATTAGTCTGGGGTAAATGTAGAGTGGTAGGGAAATGGGGTCTGGGTGGGTAACTCTTTGGAGGATCCGTGTGGACTCGTTGGGCCGATGGGCCTGTTTCCACACTGTAGGAATTCTATGATTCTGATGGAGGCCTTATGCCCGAAATGTCGATTCTCCTGCTCCTTGGTTGCTGCTTGGCCTGCTGTGCTTTTCCAGCACTACACTCTCGACTATAGGAGTTGGGAGGTCATGTTGCAACTGTACAGGACATTGGTTAAGCCACTTTTAAAATATTGCATGCAATTCTGGTCTCCTTCCTATTGGAAAGATGTTGTGACACTTGAAAGGGTTCAAGAAAGATTTACAAGGGTGTTACCAGGGTTGGAGGATTTCAGCTATAGGGAGAGGTTGAATATGCTGGCGCTGTTTGCCCTGGAGTGTTGGAGGTTGAGGGGTGACCTTATAGACGTTTATAAAATATGTGGGGCATGGATAGGATAAATAGAGAAAGTTTTTTTCCTGGGGTGGGGGAGTCCAGAACTAGAGGGCATAGGTTTAGGGTGAGAGGGGAACATTATAAAAGGGACCTAAGGGGGACCTTTTTCACGTAGAGGATGGTGCATGTATGGAATGAGCTGCCGGAGGAAGTGGTGGAGGCTGGTACAAAGACATCTGGATATCTGGTCATCATGGACGAGTTGGACTGAAGGGTCTGTTTCTGTAAATCTCTATTACTCTATGACACTATGACTCTGTGTCTTTGGACTGTGTGAGGAAATTGCAGCACCTGAAGGAAACCCACGCAGACATGGGGAGAGTGAGAAAATTCCACATAGTCAGTCACCCAAGGGCAAAAGCCCTTCATCAGGAATTCTGAGGGTGACTGACTGTGTGGAATTCATGATGAAGGGCTTTTGTCTGAAACGTCGATTTTCCTGCTCCTCGGATGCTGTATGAACTGCTGTGCTTTTCCAGCACCACTCTAATCTCCTCTCACCCGAGGGTGGAACTGAATCCAAGGATGTTGAACTTGTACAAGACACTTGTTAGATGTCAGCTGGAGTACTATGTACAGTTTGGGTACAAATTCTAGGAAAGATGTGACTGTATTGGAGAGGGAGTGCAGAAGTGATTTACAAGAATGAGGAACTTCAATTATGAGGATTTTGTAACAGATTAACATTTTTCCTACCACTGACCTCAAACTTACTGGTTTATAATTCCCTGTTTTCTCCCTACCATCCCTTTTAAATAGTAGCTTTACATTAACCACACTCCAATTTCTAGGAACTGTTCCTGCATCTATAGAATTTTGGAAGGTAAAATCACAGTATACACGGGGCCACTTTTTTTAAGTACGCTGGGTTGTAGATAAAGCTCTTCTGCTTCTGACTGTAAGGGACCAATATTTATCTTCACTAATCATTTTCATTTCATGTACCTATAGAAACATTTATAATTGTTTGAATGTTCCCTGCAAGCTTTTATTTGTGCTTTAGTTTCCCCCTTAAAATCAGTCCCTTTTCCCTCTTGTTGAATTCAGAATTCCTTCCAATCCTCAGGACTGCTGCTTTTTTGTTGTTTTAAGTTCTATGTTCCTTCCTTTGGTCTAATACTATCCCTAATTTTCCTTGTTAGCCATGGTTGGGCCACTTTTCTTGTTTTATCTTTGTGCCAGACAGGAATGAATAATTGTTGAAATTCATCCATACACTTTTAAATGTTTGCCGTTGTCTATCCACTTCATCTCTTTATGTAACATGTGCCAATTTATCATAGTCAGCTGGTGCCTCATGCCATCATAATTACCACTACTTAGATTCAGGACCCTACTCTCAGAATCAACTCTCCATCTTAATGAAGAGTTCTATTACATTGTGGTCACTGTCTTCCCTAAGGGTTGCTCACAGCCAGGTTCCTTATACCACCCATTGCCCCCTGGTTGCCCAGTACCCCAGTAGTCTGGAGCTCCCAATTAACCAGTGCTTCGATGTTTAATAGTTCTCAACCGAGTTTTGAAATCCTTCCATGACCTTATCCTTAATTCTCCTTCAGCCCTAAGGCACATTAACAAAGGTTTCCATGGGCTAGATTGAAAACTGTTCCATCACATTAGCTGCTGTAGTGCATGTTGTATGACTAATAACAGAGTCATTGCCAGTGTACCTGTATAGAGCTAGCTCATTAATGAATTGGTATAAGTTTCCAGTTGGGACCATTGCTTTATTTTCCTTTAATTTATTTGGATCAGAATACTAGTGCAACTTTTCACAAATTTGCCAATAGAATTGAGCTCACAGATAAGGGTTAAAGGCAATTGGCAAAATATTGAGTATTCATGAAAATGCTTTTACATTGTGATCTGGAGCGCGCTACCTGAAAGGTCAGTGGAAACCGGCTCAATGGAAATTTCGAAAGGGAACTAGAGAAATACTCAAAAAATATTTGTGAAGCTTAGAAGGAGCAGGGAAGGTGGGATTAAGTTGATATGTTTTTCAAAGAGCTAGTACAGGTGTTTTGGACTGAATGATCTCCTGTCATTCAGAATTCCTCAGATTCTGAGAGAACATTTCCATTTGGAAAGTATTAAGTATAATCTGAAGGATTTCTGGATTATTGGAATCTTTTGGAGTTTTTCTGATGCTGTAAGGAATAAGTAACCTTTAAACTTTCTATTTGAAGTTGTATGAACTAGAAGCTGGCTGGAGTGGTCTCTCAGGGGAAATGTGGGCAGGATGTTTCCTCCTTTGGGAAAAATCTAGAACTATGAGCCACTTTGGCATCGCTCAAATAGCATTGAGAAATGTTTGTCTCTAAAAGTCATGAGTCTTTAGAACTCTCTTCCTGAAAAGGTGGTAGAGGCAGAGTATTTGAATATTTTTCAGGCAGAGATGGATTGATTCTTGATAAGCAAAGAGGCAGTGAAAGTTTATTGGGGGTAGTCGAAAATGTGTTGCTGGAAAAGCGCAGCAGGTCAGGCAGCATCCAAGGAACAGGAAATTCGACGTTTCAGGCATAAGCCTTTCATCAGGAATAAGGAAAGTGTGTCTGGCAAGCTAAGATAAAAGATAGGGAGGAGGGACTTGGGGGAGGGGCGTTGGAGATGTGATAGGTGGAAGGAGGTCAAGGTGAGGGCGATAGGCCGGAGTGGGGTGGGAGCGGAGAGGTCAGGAAGAAGATTGCAGGTTAGGAGGGCGGTGCTGAGTTCGAGGGAATCGACTGAGACAAGGTGGTGGGGGGGGGAAATGAAACTGGAGAAATCTGAGTTCATCCCTTGTGGTTGGAGAGTTCCCAGACGGAAGATGAGGCGCTCTTCCTCCAACCGTCGTGTTGTTATGTTCTGGCGATGGAGGAGTCCAAGGACCTGCATGTCCTTGGTCCCCCAGACGTGATCGACGATGCCCTCCACCGCATCTCCTCCACTTCCCGCTCCTCCGCCACCGCAGATTACCCCCAGAACCCCACTGGTTCTCACCTACCACCCCACCAACCTCCATATACAGTGTATCATCCGCCGTAATTTCCGCCATCTCCAAACGGACCCCACCACCAGGGATATATTTCCCTCCCCTCCCCTATCAGCGTTACGAAAAGACTACTCCCTCTGTGACTCCCTCGTCAGGTCCACACCCCCCACCAACCCAACCTCCACTCCCGGCACCTTCCCCTGCAACCACAGGAAATGCAAAACTTGCACCCACACCTCCTCCTTACTTCTCTCCAAGGCCCCAAGGGATCCTTCCATATCCGCCACAAGTTCACCTGTACCTCCACACACATCATCTATTGCATCCGCTGCACCCGATGTGGCCTCCTCTATATTGGGGAGACGGGTCGCCTACTTGTGGAACGCTTCAGGGAACACCTCTGGGACGCCCGGACCAACCAACCCAACCACCCCGTGGCTCAACACTTTAACTCCCCCTCCCACTCCACCGAGGACATGCAGGTCCTTGGACTCCTCCATCGCCAGAACATAACAACACGATGGTTGGAGGAAGAGCGCCTCATCTTCCGCCTGGGAACCCTCCAACCATAAGGGATGAACTCAGATTTCTCCAGTTTCATTTCCCCCCCCCACCACCTTGTCTCAGTCGATTTCTTCGAACTCAGCACCGCCCTCCTAACCTGCAATCTTCTTCCTGACCTCTCCGCCCCCACCCCACTCCAGCCTATCACCCTCACCTTGACCTCCTTCCACCTTCACATCTCCATCGCCCCTCCCCCAAGTCCCTCCTCCCTACCTTTTATCTTAGCCTGCTGGACACACTTTCCTCATTCCTGATGAAAGGCTCATGCCCGAAACATCGAATTTCCTGTTCCTTGGATGCTGCCTGACCTGCTGCGCTTTTCCAGCAACACATTTTCAGCTCTGATCTCCAGCATCTGCAGACCTCACTTTTTCCTCGTTTATTGGGGGTAGGCAGGATTGTGCATTTGAGATTACAGTCAGATCAGCCATGATTACATTGAATAGGGGAGGAGGTTCGAGGGTTTGGTGGCGTGCTTACGCCTAATTCATAAACTCGATACTCAAGCTTAACTTTTTAACTTTGTTTCCTTTATTTTTCTGCCTTGGTCCAAGATTCTGTACCTTGGTATCTTTGTACCTAAGATGGTGCCATAAGTGGCGACTTGTAAACTTTTCACTGCACTCACGTGATTACGTGTGACGGTAATCTATTTCAATTCAATACCTACTTCTGCCTTTTTATTTGTTTATTCTGTTTACTGTGGTGCGCCCTGATTTACGTTACCAGGTCTGCCAAATTCTTTTGGAAATTACCTTGACCGAATCCCACTGTTTTTCCTTCATCTCTCTGCCCTCCTATAAATAGCTTAATTTAACTGTTTATGACCACGAATTGAGTATTTCTACAATCCTACTAGGAATGTAACATGGAGGATACTCTGCTAATGTGTTTATCTTGCTCCTTTTGAATTGGTCTTTTTTGGTTTTTTGAAAATATGGGTACCGTCTGGGTTAGATTTCCATTTGTGGTTCAATGGAGGATGTGTGATTGTAAAAGACGAGTTATAAGTGAGGTCTGCAGATGCTGGAGATCAGAGCTGAAAATGTGTTGCTGGTTAAAGCACAGCAGGTTAGGCAGCATCCAAGGAACAGGAAATTCGACGTTTCGGGCCAGAGCCCTTTGTAAACCCTGAGCTGCTGTCAAGATGGGTCCAAGAAACCATCAGGATGTTTGTGCAGAGGCAATAGTACAATCATGGTAAAAGGCCGGAAGAAGATTGCAGATAATTTCTTCTAAAAGCTGATGTACTTGTACAGTTACACTGTCCCTACACCTTCCAGTGAGTACAGCTCACTGTGCCGAATGAGCTATTATTGGAATGTGCCTTCCAGGACAGTTACCACTGGATCTGTTGCATTTATTTTGGTTTCATCTGGATTAGATGCTGGTTGTAGTGAACGTAAAGGATATAAATCCAGCTGATCTTAGTGGGTCCCCTCAACCAAGAGCCTGATGTATTAACTTTGTTTCTGTTTCTCAGCAGATGCTGCCTGATCCACTGAGTATTTGCAGCATTTTCTGGTTTTCCTTTGTATTTTGCCTTTTTAGCATCAAATGTTGATTTGTGTTTTCAAGCATGGCACTAAAAGATGATACACTTGATTGTACCCAGTGTAGTAGCCTTGTTGTTTTGTATATATAAACATTAAACTAGGTATCATTCCTGCTGCAGTCTGTTCAAAGCTGTCTCTAGCAAGAATTGTATTTATATGACAGAAGTACTTGTGTAGTATACAAAGCCTGTTTGGAATCTGATTACCTGGTTAATGGTAGACATGCACAAGCCATTGAAGGTGGCAGGACAGGTTGAGCTAACAGTTCATAAAGTATATATTGTCTTGGGTTCATCAGTTGTGACATAGCATACAGAGCAGAGAGGAACTGTGAGCTTTGTGTTTGTCTCTATAGATGTTTCCAGACCTGCTGAATGTCTCCAGCAGTTTGTTTTTCCTTCATAAGACATTCATTTGACCTTGGTGTGAATATTGAAAGGCATTGGAGAAAGGTCAGAAATTATTTCATGAGAATAGTTCCAAGAATGAGGAGCTAGTGTTCTGAGGGTGAATTGGAGGATTTGGGAATGTTTTTCTTGAGGAAGGGAAAGTTAAGAGGGAGACTTGTTTGAAGTTTTTCAACTCGTGAGAGGTCTGGACAGAGGAGGTGGGGAGCAATTATTCCATTGGTGGAAGAGTTGAGCACCAGAGGACATAGCTTTAAGATGAATGGAATAGAAGCAGTGATGATATGAGGAATGTTTCATAATACAATACAGTGCAGAACAGGCACTTCAGCCCTCGATGTTGCACCAACCTGTAAACTATTTTAAGCTCATCCCCCTACATGATCCTATTCATCATCCATATGCTTATCCAAAGATTGTTTAAATCTCCCTAATGTGGCTGAGTTAACTCCATTGGCAGGCAGGGCATTCCACGCCTTTACCACTCTCTGAGTGAAGAACCTGCCTCTGACATCTGTCTTAAATCTATCACTCTTCAATTTGTAGTTATGCTCTCTAGTACAAGCTGACGATATCATCCTATGAAAAAGTCTACCTTGTCTAATCCTCTGATCATCTTGTATATCTCTATCAAATCCCCCCTTAGCCGCCGCCTTTCCAATGAGAACTGACCCAAGTCTCTCAGCCTTTCCTCATAAGACCCTCCCTCCAGACCAGGCAACATCCTGGTAAATCTCCTCTGCACCTTTTCCAATGTTTCCACATCCTTCCTGTAATGGGGCGACCAGAACTGTACACAATATTCCAAGTGTGGCCGCGCTAGCATTTTGTATAGTTGCAGGATGATCGAATCTGGAAAGCACTGCCAGAGAATATGGTGGAGGCAGGGTCAACTGAGACATTAAAAAAGGATGGGAAAGCACCTGATTAGGGAAAATTTGCAGCGTTGTGGAAAAGGGAAGAGAAGAGGATTTGATAAGTTGCTCTGGCAGAGAACTGATATGAACTTGATGGATTGATTAATTTCCTGCTGTGCTGTAACAATTTTTCTGATTTTTTTTCTCTCTGTTACATAATGTATACCAGCTTAAAACACAGCCTTTTCTTTTGATGGGTATGACTTTTCAGAACTGCTGTTTACAAGGCCTCAAAGCTAAAGCCTCGTTTAAAAGTGGTAATTTAACACCTAATGCTGGTCATTCTGCAAGGGCTGGTCCTAAAATAGCAGTTCGGGAGCTTTTAAATGTCAGGAGACATCCTTGCACAACCGGTGATGTAACCAGGAGTCCTTGATCCTGCTGCAGACATACCCTCACTTTGCAGGAATCTACATTTCATGTTTTCACGATAGTTTTTACAGTTTCTTGTCCCTTGAAGAAGAGGAGTGGGCATGTAAGTGAAGGAGCACTTTACACTTTGGGTATTCAGTGCAAATTCAGATTTTGCCAAATATAATTCAATTCTGAAATGTGTAAACTTGAATCGTCACAAGTGTCAATAATCTTCCAGAGAAGAACATTTCCTACTTTCTACTGGAATCAACTTTGCAATACTGCTTCCCATCACTTCTCTCTGTCAGATATGTTGTTATATAGTGAGGGAAAGCTGCACGTTTATTTGAAGATTTCTGTCCTGCAGATGTGATTTTTTTTTTATTCTGAGAGCCAGATACGTAAACACTGAGAGTGGGGCCATCCTAGCTGAGGATTCCTAAAGCTGAAACACTTGCTCTTTTCAGCAAAAACCCTGGTTTGGAAGCAGGGTTCCAGGTATCATGACTGTGAGTGGAGGAATGCGTTGATGATTGAGTCCCACTACTCCATCAGCTACTCCAATAACGTAAATGTATTGATTAATTCACTGACATAGCCACCTCTCTTTTGTACTACAATCCAAAACAAATAAAACGTCCTCTAGACTTTGTTAATGAACTGAAAATAATCTGATTACAATAAACAAACTTATTCTTAACCAATAGTTGCAATTTGCTTTAAGATGTAATTTGGAATTAAAACTATATCCCCTTCACCTCACACTTAGACAACACAAAAAGATAAGCCACTGCAGAGATGATGAACCAGAATTAATAATGTCGCCTTTCTCATTAGACTGGAAACATTCTGCTGCAGAATGCTCTCCTGAACATGCTGTCAGAACTTGTTCACCTTTCTTCCGGTTACACTACTACTGCACCAGGCTATATTTGGATAATTAAAGCCCCCCATTATGATTCTCTGTAATAGACTACACCAAAGTAATGTAATTGCATTTCATTGTTTGATTAGATTCCCTACAGTTTGGAAACACGCCCTTCGGCCCAACAACTTAACACCACCCTCCGAAGAGCAACCCACCCAGACCCATTCCCCTAACTAATGCACCTAGTCCTACGGGCAATTTAGTGTGGCCAATTCACCTAACTTGCATGTCTTTGGACTGTGGGAGGAAACCGGAACACCCAGAGGAAACCCACACAGACACAGGGAGAGCTTGCAAACTTCACACAGACAGTTGTCCGAGGCGGGAATTGAACCTGGGTCTCTGGCACTGAGGCAGCAGTGCTAACCACTGAGCCACTGTGCCACCCCAGTTCTTTGGCTATAAGCAAATTGATTCTGTTCTTGACCCCACTGGGACCTTTGCTTCCTTTCCTAAACACCTTGTATTCAACATTTAACATGGAGTCATTCTCTTCACTTAGCCAGATCTGTTATAGTTACTGTATCGTATTTCTATTTGGTAATCTGAACCTGCAAATTACCAATCTTATTTATCACACATATATGCAGTAATCCTGATTTAGGTTCGATACTTGCAATGTGGAAACAGGCCCTTTGGCCCAACAAGTCCACACCGACCTGCCGAAGCGCAACCCACCCAGACCCCTACATTTACCCCTTACCTAACACTACGGGCAATTTAGCATGGTCAATTCACCTGGCCCGCACATCTTTGGACTGTGGGAGGAAACCGGAGCACCCGGAGGAAACCCACGCAGACACGGGGAGAACGTGCAAACTCCACACAGTCAGTCGCCTGAGGTGGGAATTGAACCCGGATCTCAGGTGCTATGAGGCAGAAGTGCTAACCACTGTGCCACCCACTAATTTAGGTTTTATTATTTTCTCCCTCACTCTGACACCACCTCTTAACTTAGAAGTCTCCATCCTCGTGCTATCTGTCTCTCCCAGTATTCTCTGCACCTTGACATTTCTCCTTATTCCCACATTCCTACCGAGTGTGAGCCCTTCCAATGGCACCAACAAAATGCCCTGCAAGGACCTCAGACCCAGCTCTGTTCAGGTGTAATTCACCTGCCCTATACAGGAGCCACCTTTCCCAGACTGGAACAGAGGACAGTGTTTGTGCTGTGAAGTTGAGTCCTGAAAGCTGTAAAATGCCAAGTAAAAATGAGGTGCTATATAGATGAGAGTCATAAACTACCCTCTTTCGTCATTTATCAGAACTGGTCTCTTGTATCACCTGCAAGTTACTTTTAGTCTACCTGGTTACTTTCACTCCCCTGCTGCCTGTGCACACTCTCACTGAGCATGTTTATGACACTCTATTCATACAGCTGTCAGCCTCGCAGTGTCCCAGCCAAAGTCAAACCTGAAACCTGGAGCTCAAAACTTTAACCTAATGGTATCCAGGACTTGGGCAACCTGCTGGAGATCCCGTGTAGCACAGGATGTGCACTGTTAAGGTGGGAACAGCCCTGCTCTTCCTTGACATAATAATTAACCTTGCTACTGCTGAAAATCTTTACCACTTACAATCTGGCTTACAGCAATAAGTAAAACCTTATTTATACTGGTGATCTGGGTTTATATTAAAACACTTCACAGGTCCTAATAAACTTTATTTAATGTATGATCCTATCAGGTACTCTCTCCTTATATGTTTGAAATGAATATTTTTGTGATTTATATATACTCGGTCTCCAAACAGCAACACCTTTGAACAAATGACCTTATATAAGGCTTTCATATGACACCAAACCTTGCTTTCTGTTTCGAATGTGGCTTTGATTCTCCACAAGCTGCAGCACAGCCCCAGAGTTCAATGTACTCTCAATCTCATGCATGACCTTTGAAACTGTCTGTGATGTCCTCTGGCTGATTGTTCCTTTTGTCTCGAATTGGTGACTGCCCTGGGTCATCTTTAACAAGTGTTTACGGTTCAAGTCGCTTTGCCTCAGTATTTGAGCTGGAGGCTGAACTCCAAACGCGGCAACACATTAAGGAGGGGAAATGTTACCTGGGTATTCTGTCCCAAGAGGGGCAGGCACAGCCTTCTGGTTTGGTCAGTGGTCATGGACAATCAGATATGATTAAGGGAGGGAGATTAGGGCCCTGCAGGACAGTTGTCAATCAGGTTTAAGGTTCTTCCTTGTTTGGATGAGAGGAAGGGTTATGGGATGCATGAGCTAAATACCATGACACTGTGGTACAGGAAGCTATTTGGGGGGGTGGGGGGGGGATCAAAAGAAATGTAGGGAAATCGGGAACAGTTTAGTCAAGGTGACATTGTTTTCTGCAGCAGACAGTGTGGATCCGGGCACTTTGTTGTCTGCCTGCGCCAAGGTTCATGACATCTCTCAGGGCTGGAGAGGAACTTGCTATGTGAGGATAAGGTTCCAGTCATTGTGGCCCATGTGTGTATGAATGACACCAAAAGAGGCGTTGTTTACAGAATATGGGGAGCTTGGCACCCAACTGAAGACCAGAACCTCAAGGATATTAACCTCTAGTTTATTAACTAAGTTGTGCACAATTTAGTAGACGGCACGTAAAACTAATGAAGTGAATACTTGCCTCAAAGGTGACTGTGGGGGAAATGGGTTCTAGATCTTGTGTCCCTGGCACCAGTAATGGGGAAAATGGGATTTGTACTGTCAGGATGGCCTGCACCTTACCATGCTGGGGCCAGTGTTCCGATAACAAACCAAGAGGCAGAGTCAAGGTAGGAGAACAACATAGTAAAATGGGAAATAATGGTCAGAGAATAGCAAGAAAAGACAGAGCAAATAAAATTAAAAATACCATTAAAACCATGTGTTATAGAAATAACAAAAAGACAAAAACTAAGGTTCTGAATACATGGGGGTAATTCATATCAGAATAGATGAATTGGCCAACAATTGGGTCCTGAATATTGAGAGGAATGTGACCTTGAAGAAGAATAGAAAGCTAAGTAAAGGTGGAGGGATAGCACTGTTAATCAAGGATGGCGTGAGTGTGGTAGTTAGAGATGGCCTTGGTTCAGATGATCAGAAAGGAGCATAATTTTGGGTGGGAGGTGAAGGATACCATGGGAAAGAAGTCACTAGTGACAGTGGACCATAACTATCCCCCACCCCAACAATAACCACAATGTGACAAAAAATACGCAAAGTGAAATAGTTGGTACTTGTAATAAAGTAATGGCAATAATCATGGGTGATTGGCGTTTGACGTGCTTGCCTTTATTGATCAGAGCATTGAATACAAGAGTCAGGATGTCATGTTACTGTTTTATAAAATTTTTGTTAGGCCACACTTAGAATATTGCATTCAGTTCTGGTCGCCACATTCCAGGAAGGATGTGCAGGCTTTGGAGAGGGTGCAGAAGAGGTTTACCAAGATGCTGCCTGGGTTAGAGAGTAGGAGCTATAAGGAGAGACTTGGGTGGCGCGGTGGCACGTGGTTAGCACTGCGGCCTCACAGCGTCAGAGACCCGGATTCAATTCTCACCTCGGGCAACTGTCTGTGTGGAGTTTGCACATTCTCCCCGTGTCTGCGTGGGCTTCCTCCGGGTGCTCTGATTTCCTCCCACAGTCCAAAGATATGCAGGTTAGGTGAATTGGCCACGCTAAATTGCCTGTAGTGTTAGGTGAATGGGGTAAATGTAGGGGAATGGGTCTGGGTGGGTTGCTGTTCAGAGGGTCGGTGTGGACTTGTTGGGCTGAAGGGCCTGTTTCTGCACTGTAAGTAATCTGAACTCAGGTTGTTTTCTCTGGAGCGATGAAGGCTGAGGGGAGACTTGATAGAAGTTTATAAAATTATGAAAAGGAGACATAGAGTTGATGGTCAGAATCTTTCTCCCAAAGTTGAAATGTTTAGAACAAAGGAGTACACATTTCAGGTGAAAGGGAGAAAATTCAAATGAGATGCGAGGGGCAAGTTTTTTGCCCAGAGTGGTATGAGTCTGGAATGGGCAGCCAGGGGTGGTATGAGTCTGGAATAGGCAGCCAGGGGTGGTGGGGGAGGCAGGTACGATAGGGGTGTATAAGAGCCTTTTAGGTCAGCACATGAATATGCAAGAAATGTAGAGATATGGAACAAGGGCAAGCAGAAGGGATTAGTTTAATTTGGCGTCATGTTCAGCTCAACATTGTGGGCCGAAGGGCCCGCTCCTATGCTGTAAAGTTCGATGTTCTACTTATGTTCTATGACTTTTAATTTATGTCTAAACTGGAAAACTCCAGTTGGCAGTATTAGCCTGAGGGAGGGGTTTGTAGAATGCATTTGGGAAAGTTTCTTATACAAGCAGGTTTTGGAACTGCCCGAGCAGGTTTTATTAGACTTGGTTTTCTGAATTGTGGCAAAATAGTCAATGACCTCGAACGCACTCCTGGGTAGCAGTGACGACAGTACAATTGAATTTTACATCTAGTTTGAAAAGGAAGATGATTGAGTCTAAGATTAATATTTTAAATTTAAATAAGGGCAACTATATGGAAGATTGAAAATTATAGGCCAATTAGCCTAATCTCGGTTTTGGTAAAATTCTAGAATCCATCATTAAGGATGAGGTTTCTAAATTCTTAGAAGAGCAGAGTCTGATTAGAACAAGTCAACATGGATTTAGTAAGGGGAGGTCGTGTCTGACAAATCTGTTGGAATTCTTTGAAGAGGTGACAAGTAGGTTAGACCAGGGAAACCCAGTGGATGCGGTCTATCTAGACTTCCAACAGGCCTTTGATAAGGTGCCACACGGGAGGCTGCTGAGCAAGGTGAGGGCCCATGGCGTTCGAGGTGAGCTGCTGGTATGGATTAAGGATTGGCTGTCTGACAGAAGGCAGAGAGTTGGGATAAAAGGTTCTTTTTCGGAATGGCAGCCGGCGACAAGCGGTGTCCCACAGGGTTCAGTGTTGGGGCCGCAGCTGTTCACATGATATATTAATGATCTGGGGCATTCTAGCAAAGTTTGCCGATGATACGAAGTTAGGTGGACAGGCAGGTAGTACTGAGGAAGTGGGGAGGCTACAGAAGGATCTAGACAGTTTGGGAGAGTGGTCCAGGAAATGGCTGATAGAATTTAACGTGAGCAAATGCGAGGTCTTGCACTTTGCAAAAAAGAATAAAAGCATAGACTACTTTCTAAATGGTGAGAAAATTCGTAAAGCCAAAGTACAAAGGGATCTGGGAGTGCTAGTCGAGGATTCTCTAAAGGTAAACATGCAGGTTGAATCCGTGATTAGGAAAGCGAATGCAATGTTGTCATTTATCTCAAGAGGGTTGGAATATAAAAGCACCGTTGTGCTACTGAGACTTTATAAAGTTCTGGTTAGGCTCCATTTGGAGTACTGTGTCCAGTTTTGGTCCCCACACCTCAGGAAGGACATACTGGCGCTGGGGCGTGTCCAGCAGAGATTCACACGGATGATCCCTGGAATGGTAGGTCTAACATAAGAGGAATGGCTGAGGATCCTGGGATTGTATTCATTGGAGTTTAGAAGATTAAGGGGAGATTTAATAGAAACTTACAAGGTAATACATGACTTGGAAAGGGTGGATGCTAGGAAATTGTTTCCGTTAGGCGAGGAGACTAGGACCTGTGGACACAACCTTAGAATTAGAGGGGGTAAATTCAGAACAGAATTGCGGAGACATTCCTTCAGCCAGAGAGTGGTGGGCCTGTGGAATTCATTGCCGCGGAGTGCAGTGGAGGCCGGGACGCTAAATGTCTTCAAGGCAGAGATTGATGAATTCTTGATGTCACAAGGAATTAAGGGCTACGGGGAGAATGCTGGTAAGTGGAGTTGAAATGCCCATCAGCCATGATTGAATGGCGGAGTGGGCTCGATGGGCCGAATGGCCTTACTTCTACTCCTATGTCTTATGGTCTTGTATTGGTCTGAAGTGAACTGACAAACTAGGATAGGGGATAGATCCATGCAGAAGTAGTGGCAGACAAAGGAATATTTTCAAGAATACTCAACATATTTTTACTGTAAAAAAAACTTCTTAGGGGAGGAACTACAATGTGTGGTTAGTTAAAGAATTTGAGGTAAGCATCAAACTTAATATAAAACAGTTAATGTTGCAAAAATGAGTGACAGGTCAGATGAGAAAGAATGACAGAGAATGACTAAAAGGTTATTCAGGAAGATGAATTCACGTTGTGAGGAGCTAGGTAGAAATGTAGAAATGGATAGCAAGAGTTCCTACGGTATTTATAAAGAGAAAGAGTAAGTAAAGTGAGTATTGGTCCTCGAGAGAGACAGCTGGGGAGTTAATAGCAAATAATAAGGAAACGGCAGATGAAATTAACAAATATTTTGAAGGAATGTCAATATGGTGGAGATAGTTCAGAGGAGGTTTTGGTTAGATTCCCTACAGTGTGGAAACAGGCCCTTCGGCCCAACAACTCCACACCAACCCTCCGAAGAGTAATCCACCCAGACCCATTTCCCTCTGACTAATGCACCTAACACTATGGGCAATTTAGCATGGCCAATTCACCTGACCTGCACAGCTTTGGACTGTGGGAGGAAACCGGAGCACCCAGAGGAAACCCACGCAGACACGGGGAGAATGTGCAAACTCCACACAGGCAGTTGCCCGAGGCTGGAATTGAACCTGGGACCCTGGTGCTGTGAGCCAGCAGCGCTAACCACTGAGATTTATACTGGAATAAGTGAGTTGTCTTATGAGGAAAGATTGGATAGACTAGGTTTGTTTCCAATGGGCTTTAAAAAGAATGAGAGGTAATTTGATTGACTGATTAACAAGGTGAATATAGAAAGAATACAACTCCTTGTGGGTCAATCCAGACTAGGGGTCACTGCTTTAAAATTGGGTGTTGCCTTTTAGGCCAGAGATGAGGACCAACTTTTTTTCTGAGGGTTATGTGATTTTGAAATCTTTGCCTGAAAAGGCAGTGGACAGGGCTCATTAAATATTTTTAAGGCAGGGGTAGATAGATTTGTGTTAGACAGGGAATAATGGGTTACTTAGAAGGATTGGAATTCAACACACAAACAGATCTTTTGGATCTTACTGAATGCCAGTGCAGTATTGGGCTGAATGGTCCATCTCTGCTCTAAGTAATTTGTTTCTTTTGCTCCCTCATGTTGACACTTGGATCATCATGATCGCGATGGCTGTTTGGCACTACCTTTGTGAAGTCATCAGTGGGGTGGAAGGTTGTTTTCATGGTCTTGTCAGACAGCAGTCAAAGGACATAAACTTAAGGAAGTCACAATGAGTGAGACTGAGAGGGTGTGATTGGATTGGGTGAAATATGGAGGGGGAGCCAGTGTAGCCTTGATAGGTTGAATGGCTCCTTTTTACAGTATAACATTTTGCTATTCAAGACACATTTTAAGATTACATTCAATGTTCCCTTTGCTTTCTGTGTGAAGTTTCCATTGTTATATATTCAAATTGATGAGTAGGTTTGAGATTGTGAAGCTGCTGTCATAGGCACTGATGTTAACGATGCTATGTTACTTGACAAGTAGAAGACAATAACATCATGGTAATTGCTAAGTGACACCTTCAGTGTGAGTTCTGAACATTCACTCTGTAAAAATTGCTCTGCAGTGTTTCAGAGATGTTGAACTGAGTAGCGTGCACAGTTAGTCAGCAAATCTGATAAAAAATTCAATCAATCAATGTAACTATGAAAGATCTAAAAGAGACACTGCTTCTGTTACAATTAGGAATCATCTGAAACTGTCCATGGCAAAACCAAAGATTTCACATTGAAAAGGAACAAGCAACTGCAGCCTCCAAAACCTGAGAAATGGAAGGGTGGGTTAGAGGTGACAAATAAAGTGAAATATAATAGTATTGGTCAAACAAAACTGAGTGGATATTCACAAGAATCAGGAGCATCTCTAAGAGCCTGTCAGAACACAAACAGAAGAAATAGGACTAGCAGTGATCATTTGACCCTACAAGCCTGCTCTGTCATGCAGTGACTTGTCATCAGCCTCACCTTCACTTTCCTACTCACTGCGCAAATCCCTTGATTCTCTGAAAGGACAAGAACCTTTCTGCTTTGAATACAGGAACAGAGGATTGGGCCATTCAGCATCTGCCATTCTAGAATCATAGAATCCCTACAGTGTCGAAGCAGGCCATTTGGCCCATTGAGTCCACAATGACCCTCCAAACAGTATCCCACCCAGACCTACTCCCAACCTTGTAATCTGACATTTCTCATGGCCGATCCACCTAACTTGCATATCTTTGCATTGTGGGAGGAAACCGGAGCACCGAGACGACTCCTCCTCAGGCACAGGGAAAATGAGCAAACTCCACAAAGACAGTTGCCCAAGGCTGGAATCAAACCTGGGTTGCTGGCACTGTAAGGCAGCAGTGCTAACCACTGAATTCTAGATCATGGCAGATCATCCACCTTAATGCCAATTTTCCTGTGTTATCTCTATATCTCTTGATGTCATTAATCTCCAGCAATCTATTGTTTTCTGTCTCAAACCTGCCAAAAGACTGATCCCCCACAGCCAACTGGGGTAGAGAATTCCAAAGATCCACCACCATCTGAATGAAGAAATTCCTCACCTCAATCTTAAGTGTATCTTGAGTTTACATGCCTTGATTCTTGAGTCACCAGTCAGGGAAAGCTTCCAACTGCATTCACCCCTCATGCCCATTTAAGAATTTCATAGATGTCAACCAGATCAGCTCATTCTTCTAAACTCTAGAGAAAGTGAGGACTGCAGATGCTGGAGACCAGAGTTGAAAAATGTGGTGCTGGAAAAACACAGCAGGCCAGGCAGCATCCGAGGAGCAGGAGAATCGACGTTTCAGGCATAAGCCCTTCTTCAGGAATGAGGCTGGTGTGCCAAGCGGGCTGAGATAAAGGGTAGGGGGGGAGGGAATACGATAGGTGGAAGGAGGTGAGGGTGAAGGTGATAGGCCAGAGAGGGGGTGGAGGCGGAGAGGTCGGGAAGAAGATTGCAGGTCAAGAGGGCGGTGCTGAATCCGGGGGTTGGGACTGAGATAAGGTGGGGGGAGGGGAAATGAGGAAGCTGGAGAAATCTACATCTATCCCGTGTGGTTGGACGGTTCCTAGGCGGAAGATGAGGCGCTCTTCCTCCAGACGTCGTGTGATCAGGGTCTGGTTATGGAGGAGGCCAAGGATCTGCATGTCCTTGGTGGAGTGGGAGGGGGAGTTAAAGTGTTCAGCCACGGGGCAGTTGGGTTGTTTGGTCCGGGTGTCCCAGAGGTGTTCCCTGAAATGTTCCGCAAGGCGGCCTGTCTCCCCAATGTAGAGGAGATCACATCGGGTGCAACGGATACAGTAAATGATGTGTATGGAGGGGCAGGTGAATTTGCGATGGATAAGGAAGGATCCATTGGGGCCTTGGAGGGAGGTGTGGGTGCAAGTTTTGCACTTCTTGCGGTTGCAGGGGAAGGTGCCGGGAGTGGAGGTTGGGTTGGTGGAGTGTGTGGACTTGACGAGGGAGTCGTGGAGGGAGTGGTCTCTCCGGAATGCTGATAGGGGTGGGGAGGGAAATATATCCCTGGTGGTGGGGTCTGTTTGGAGGTGGCGGAAATGATGGAGGTTGGTGGGGTGGAAGGTGAGGACCAGTGGGGTTCTGTCCTGGTGGTGATTGGAGGGGTGGGGTTCAAGGGTGGAGGTGCGGAAAGTGGAGAAGATGCAGTGGAGAGACGGGCCGTCTACTTACGGAATGTTTCAGGGACACCTCTGGGACACCCGCACCAACCAACCCAACCACCCCGTGGTTGAACACTTTAACTCCCCCTCCCACTCCACCAAGGACAAGCAGGTCCTTGGCCTCCTCCATCACCAGACCCTGATCACACGACGTCTGGAGGAAGAGCGCCTCATCTTCCGCCTAGGAACCCTCCAACCACACGGGATGAATGTAGATTTCTCCAGCTTCCTCATTTCCCCTTCCCCCCACCCCCCCACCTTATCTCAGTCCCAACGCTCAGACTCAGCATCGCCCTCTTGACCTGCAATCTTCTTCCCGACCTCTCTGCCCCACCCCCTCTCCGGCCTATCACCCTCACCCTCACCCTCACCTCCTTCCACCTATTGTATTCCCAGCGCCCCTCCTCCTTTATCTCAGCCCACTTGGCACACCAGCCTCATTCCTGAAGAAGGGCTTATGCCCAAAACGTCGATTCTCCTGCTCCTCGGATGCTGCCTGGCCTGCTGTGTTTTTCCAGCACCACATTTTTCAACTAAACTCTAGAAAATACTGGCCCAGTTTCTTTATCCTCTCCTCATTCAACATTCCTGTCAACCCAGGGATTAGTCTGATGAACCTTTGTACCAATTCTTAGATATTTGTCCTTGGATAAAGAATACGGAGCACCTACAATGCTCTGGGTCAGATAATTCCAAATGCCACCCTTTGAGTGAAGACATTTCTCCTTAAGTTCATCTGAAATAATCACCCTTTATGCTGAGACTGTGCCCCATGTCCTAAGTTCCCCAGCTCAGTCAAAACAACCTCCCCACGTCAACCCTGAAAACCCCTTCAGAAACTCCGTGCCTCTGGCAGCATTTGTGCTGAGAGAAATAAAGCTAATGCTTTGAATACGAGATGACTGTACTCTCTTTCCACAAGATGCTGTTAGACCTGCTGAGTTTCTCCAGAACTTTGTTTTTCAGATTTCCAGCATCCACAGATGAATACTTTTCAGAATCTTTGTTTCACTGAGATCACCATTCACTTATCTTAACTCTAGAGAATATCGGCCCGGTTTACTTTGCATGTTATCATAGGGTAAACCCCTCTACTGAATCTTCTGTAGACCACTCTACTGAACCTTCACTGCATTGCCTCCAATTCAAGGATATTGTTAAATATGGAGATCAAATCCTCTTGTGATAATTGGCCAATATGCCATTTATCTTTCTAATAATAAACAAAATAAGAAATTGCTGGCGAAACTCAGCAGATCTGGCACTATCAATGGAGAGAAGTTAGAGTTAATGTTTTGGGTCAACTGACCCATTCCTGAGTTCTGTTTTTGTTTCTGATTTACAGCATCCACAGTTCTTTTAGTTTTTATTTTGCCTTTCTAATTTCTCACTGTATCTGTATGTGAACTTTGTATTCCTTGCACATAGAGTCATAGAGTCCCACAACATGGAGCCAGGCCCTTCAGCCCAAACTGGTCCATGCCAACCAAAATGTCCATCCACGTTAACCCCATTCACCTGCACTTGGCTCATATCCTTCTGTTCCTTTCCTATCCGTGTATTTATCCAAATGCCTTTCGAATGTTGTTAATGTACCTGCCTCAACCACTTCTGCTGGCAGCTCATTCCATATGTGTACCACCCTCTGGTTCCCTTTATTCTTTCCCCTCTCATCTTAAACTGCTGGTCTCTAGTCCTTGATTCCCCAACCCTGGAAAAAGACTGAGTGCATTCATCTTATCCATGCCTCTCATGGTCTTGTCTACTTGTATATGATCCCCCCCCTCAGTCTCTTGTACTCTAAAGAAAAAAATCCTAACTTGTCCAACCTCTCCGTTTAACTCAGACCCTTGAGTCCTGGCAATATTCTTGTAAATGTCTTCTGCATTCTTTTCCAGTTTAATAACATCCTTCCTATAGCAAGGTGACCAAATCTGAATGCAATACTCCAAGTGTGGCCTCACCAATGTCCTGTACAGCTGCAACATAACTCTTATATTCCCAACTTCTATACTCAATGCCCTGACTGATGAAGGCCAGTGTGCCAAAAGCTGCTTTCACTGCCCTCTCTACCTGTGACTCCACTTTGAGAGAACCATGCACCTGAACTCCAAGATCCACGTGTCCCACTACATTCTTTAAAACCCTACCATTCACCATGAAGCTCCTAATTTGATTTTACTTTTCAAAATGCAAAACCTCACACTTATCTGTATTAAACTCCATTGCTGTTTCTCGGCCTACTTCCCCAGCTGATCAATGTCCTGCTGCAATTTCTGATAATTTTCCTCACTGTCCATATATAGCCTATGTTAGTGTCATCAGCAAATTTACTAATCATTCCTTGTACATTACCATCCAAATCAGTGATAACAATAACAAACAGCAATGGGCCCAGCACTGATCCGAGGCACTCCACTAGTCACAGGTCTCCAGTCTGAAATGCATCCTTCCACTATTACCCTCTGCTTCCTACCAAATATTTATCTAATTTGTCCGGTCTCCCTGGATTCCATGTGATCTTCAAAAGCAGCCTACCATGTGGAATATTAACAAAGGTCTGACTGGAATCCACACAGATTACATCTACTGCCATACCCTCATCAACATTCATGCTTACTTCATCAAAGAGCTCTAAGAAATTTGTGAAGCATGATCTGATTAGGTTCCCTACAGTGTGGAAACAGGCCATTTGGCCCAACAAGTCCACACTGACCCTCTGAAGAGTAACCCACCCTGACCCAATTCCCTCTGACTAATGCACCTAACACTGTGAGCAATTTAGCATGGCCAATTCTCCTGACTGGTACATCTTTGGATTGTGGGAGGAAATCCACGCAGACACAAGGCGAATGTGCAAACTCCACACAGACAGTCTCCCGAGGCTGGAATCGAACCTGGGTCCCTGGTGCTGTGAGGTAGCAGTGCTAATCACTGGGCCACCGTGCCACAAATCAAACCCTGTCTTTCCAAATGCATGTATGGAGAAGTCCCTCTGAATATTAATATTTACAAGCTTCATGATTTTTTTTAATAAAGAAAGAATGCTTTAGTGTCAATTACAAAGTGAATAATCTCACTCTTTCCATTTAATATTCCATCTGCCAATTTGTTACACATTCATGTTACCTGTCGATATCTCTGTAAGCTCTTGGTGACCCCCTCACAGCTGACATGCCCACCTAGCTTTGTATCACTAGCGCAAAGGTGAATATATTTGTACTCATAGTTTGCTTTTGGTCCATTAGCAAGCGCTCTATCAGTCCTGATACGAGACCTCCCAACTCCATCAGCCCTTGTCTTATGCTTTGTGTTGCACCTTATCAAAAGTCTTGTGGAAATCCAAGTCTGCAAGACTCTTGTGGCATAGTAATAGAATCCCTGTCTTTGGGCCAGGAGGCGCGGGTTCAAGTTCCACCTGTTTTAGAGTTATATAATAACATTGCTGAGTAGAAAATATCTTCTCTATCTGCCATTGCTTGTTAAATACCTGACTAGTTTATATCCTCAAGAAGCACTGATAAATTAGTCAGGCAATTTCCCCTTCTTAAAGCAGTGGTGACTCGGTTTTTATAAGTACATTGTTGGCCAGGGAAGAGAGGGACCGTCCAAGTGGATCTGGGGAGGGACCAAGGAACTGAGGACCAGTCTGGGTCCTGTAGAAGGAGCTGAGATTAGGGCTGAAGCTGAATTGATGACTTAGCTCTAAAGAAGAGAAGTTGTTTCAATCTCCACAAATGGTGTCAGACCTGCTGACTTTCTCAAGCATTATCTGTTTTGATTATTCTTTTGTTCTGTTTTGATTATTGGTGGTTCCTGCTTTGCTTATTCCTGAAGAAGGGCTTTTGCCCAAAACGCCGATTTTACTGCTCCTTGGATGCTGCCTGAACTGCTGTGCTCTTCCAGCACCACTAATCCCGAATCTAGTTTGCTTATGTCAGTGGAAAGGGAAGAACACACGCTATGTTCCTGCACTGGCTAGAATAGTGGGACAACGTATGAAGATAGAATTGTGAAAGATTTGTGGAATGCAGAAGAGGGTGGAGGAGGAGGAAGAGCATTGAGAGAAATGCTGCTGTGCATTGTTTGATTCAAAGGTGGAATGTTTCTCTGTGCAGTTTGGAAATGTTTCATTCTTGCAGTCAGACTCGGTTAAACCTGTTTTCCCTGTGTCCTTGTCACAGCCTCAGACAGCACTTTACAGTCAGAGCCCTACTTTCAATTTAAGGTCGGGTTCACTAGGAGGTTGCCTGGATTGGAATATATTACTTTTAAGGAGGTGTTAGACAAACTTTGATTGTTTTTGCGAGAGTGTCGAAAGCTAACGGGTGACCTGATAGAAATACATGACATTCTGAGAGGCACGGATAGTTGGAGTCTCTTTCCCAGGGTGGAAATGACAAATACTAGGGTAGTATATGTTTAGGATGAATTAGGGGGAAAGTTTGAAGGAGATATGCGAGGCATGGGTTTTACATAGGGTGGTAGGTGCCTGGTAGCTGCCAGGGGAGGTGGTAGAGATAGAAATGATAGCAACGTTTAGCTTGTCCTATGATACAAGACTAATGTAATTTACAGGATTGCATGCAAAGCCTGCACGAAACACTGTATAGGACAAACAGTTAGACAACTAGCAATCCTCATCCACGAACACCAACTAGCTACTAAACGCCGTGACCAGCTGTCTCTAGTAGCCACACACACACATGACAGGGACCACAACTTCAACTGGGACAATACAACGATCATTGGACAAATCAAACCGAGGACTGCCAGAAAAATCCTAGAAGCATGGCACTCATCCATGGAGTCTATTAATAAGCACATAGACCTGGACCCAATATACCGGCCACTACATCGAACAATCAGAACTGGCAACTGGAAGCAGCAGGAATGGAACCAAATAAATTCCGAAGTCACAGTACAGCAGCGCTTCACAGGAGGCTCCAAAGCCCTGATGATGTTACAGAGACAGGGGACAAAAAGTCTGCAAATCAACTTCCCAACTCGGCAAACAAACCCACAAGCAGCACCCGAGCTACTAACCTTAAATAATCAACTAATATTGCTAAAAGTTAATCTCTAAAAGCCTTAAAATGAAATACCTACTTTTGTAACATTAACATGAATGTTTATGGAAAATACAATAAGTTAATAGCTTGGGCGATAACTGCGATGAGATTATAATGTGTTTGTTAGTTTTCCATCAATCAGTGAGACTGACATTTTATTCTCACTGGTTGTTACCAGAAGCCATTTCTAGCTGATGTTATGTAAACTGCGAATTCCTGACCCTGTTCTTCAATCAATTCAGGAGATTGAAGGAATTTCCTTCAAGAGGAAGATGGGAAAGTGATCTCACTATCACATAACTCAAGTTATCTGTGGTCTGTTTATCTTTAATTCATTAGTTCTGTCGATCTACACTTGTACCCCATTAAGCAATGAACACAATTCTCCATTTTCAAATCCATCTCTCATCTCGCTTCCTCCCCAACCTTCCGAGTTCTTTGTGCTCCTTCAGTCTTGGCCTGTTGAACATTCCCGAGGCTGTGCCGCCTGGGCCCCAAGCTTTGGAATTCCCTCCCCAAGCCTTTTCCTCTTTTGTTACATTTTTTGTCCAAGCTGTGTTAATCTGGACTAATACCCTGTTGTGTGACTCAGTACTATATTGAGCTCAATCAAAACTTGTACTCTAGCAGGTTGTGGACACTAATTCTCGCATTACCAAGTTACTCTGCAGCAGCCTGTGGTTTAAACACCTGATGCAATTACTTTGGTTTTATTTACCTGGCATTGTGGAAAGTGTGCAGCTAGTTTGGAAAACCTGGGATACAAATACTATTTAAAACATCGTCAGAAAACCAGGTAATTGGACTTGTGAAAATGCTGCTTATAATCAAGAATGACATTTAAGTATGGGGTTAGTCATGGGTTAATTTAGCACTATTGGAAATTAAGGGAGGGTCAGATTCACGCAATTAATCATGATTTCAAAACAAGGAAGAACAATTGGGTATGAAATCCTGAGGAAACAGGAAGTGCAAAGGAGAGGACATCTGATTCTGTATCAGTGAAACAAAGACAAGGTGGTGACAGAGAGATACTGTTAGTTTGCGGTAAGAATGTTTGTCAGGAGCTGAGTTTATTCAATGTGTGACATGATGATCCATACAGAGGAACAGGAAACACTGAACAGTTTCTAATGGCAATGGTCACATAGAATGTACAACAGTACAGCACAGGAGGAGACTCATCAGCCCACCATGTCAGTACTGACCGTAATGCTATTCTAAACTAATCTATCTGCCTGCACATAGTCCATATCCTATTCCCTGTCTGTTTGTGTGTCAGTTTAAATGCCTCTTAACCATCTACTCTCTGTCTGCTGTGGACAAGCCAATCTTGTGTCCAACTTACCAACTCACTGTGGATCCCATGTGAATCAATCTTCTGGACCAGGTTACCATGAAGGACCTTGTCAGATGCTTTAGTGAAGTCCATGAGAACAACATCCACTGCCTTACCCTCATCAATCATCTTTGTCACTTCCTCATTAAACGCAATTAAATTTGTGAGACAAGGCCTCCCCGCACAAAGCCACACTGGCTGCTAAGTCCCTGCTAAGTCCATTCTTCTCCAAATATGAATAAATCCTGTCCCTAAGAAGCAGTTCAGAGCTTGAAGATTCATTTCCAGACGTTTCGTTACCCTACTAGGTAATATCTTCAGTGGGCCTCCAGGCGAAGCACTGCTGATAATTCCTGCTTTCTATTTATATCTTTGGGTTGGTGATGTCATTTCCTGTGGTGGAGTCATTTCCTGTTCTTTTTCTCAGGGGGTGGGGTCTAACTCAATGGTGGATATACCGGGAGGCAGGACTGGAGTGATATCAGGTTAGCCCTTCCACTAGCACATCCAAAACCTGAGTGAAGTAGTTTATCCCAACTGTGTACAACTGATGTTAATATGATGGAGGAACAAATTACTGCAGATGCTGGAATCTGTACTGAAAACAACAAACGCTGGAAATCAGAGTGGGTCAGGCAGCATCCATTGAGAGTGGGCAAGCTAATGTTTCAAGTCTAGATGACTCGTCATCCTTCTCAAAACGTTACCTTGCTCTCTCTCCATTAATATAGAAACAAAAAAACATAAAGGATAGGAGCAGGAGGAGGCCATTTTGCTGATCATTCAACTCAATAGCCTAATCCTGCTTTCTCCCCATAACCTTTGATACCATTCACCCCAAGTGCTGTGTCTAGTCGTCTGTTGAATACATGTATCAACTATTCCTGTGCCAATGAACTCCACAGGCTCATCACTCTTTGAGTGAAGGAATATCTTCTCATTCCATCTTAAATGGTCCACCCAGTATCCTCAGACTCTATGACCCCTGATTTTGGACACATTCCCCATTGAGAACATTCTCTCTGTGCCTACCCTATCTAGTCATAGAGATGTACAGCACGGAAATAGACCCTTCGGTCCAAGCCGACCAGATATCTTAACCTAATCTAGTCCCATTTACCAGCATTAAGCCCATATCCCTCTAAACCCTTCCTATTCATATACCTATCCAGAGGCCTTTTAGCTGTTGTAATTGTACTAACCTCCACCATTTCCTCTGGCAGCTCATTCCATACACGTACCACCCTCTGTGTGAAAATGTTGCCCCTTAGGTCCCTTTTAAATTTTTTCCTTCTCACCCTAAACCTATGCCCTGTAGTTCTGGATTTCCCAGGGAAAAGACCTTGTTTATTTACCCTATCCATTCCCCTCATGATTTTATAAACCTCTATAAGGTCACCCCTCAGTCAGAGATGTGCCCAGAAAACCGCCCCAGCCTGTTCAGCCCCTCCCTATAGCTCAAATCCTCCGACCCTGGCAACATCTTTGTAAATCTTTTCTGAACCCTTTCAAGTTTCACAACATCCTTCTTATACAAGAGAGACCAGAATTAAATGCACTATTCCAAAACTACAGGAAAACAGACGGATTCTAACCTCACACATTTCCTGCATTGTCTGAGCTAAGATGCTCCTTTTTTTAATATAACCTTAAGCTACCTCAGGAACGTGACTTGAAAGAAGTTCTGAGATTTACATATTAATGGATCAAATCCTGCATCTCCATTCTAAGTGATTAAAGAATTCATAGCAATCTAGGTTTGTTCAATACATCGCATCAGTGTATGACACGTTGATCTTTTGCTATAAATTCTGTGTCCAATGATTCTGCCCCACTAGCTACCTGATAAAGGAGCAGCGTTCTGAAAGCTTGTACTTCCAAATAAACTATTGGACTATAAACTGGTGCTGTGTAATTTTTAACTTTGAAGTATGGAGGCACAGAAGGGCACTGTGTGGTCATGCTTTGTTTCCAGGATCCTCCAATCATTTGCGTTGTTCAGATTTTGCATGTGGGGCATGGCAGTGTTTCTTATAATTCTTCTTTACTCTGCACTATTCTGAGATAAGCATCTGAAAAAGTGAAATTAAAATCTCCAGGGAGCAGGCAGAGCAGCAGAACTAGCTGACCTGCGCTTGCACAGAGCCCAGATGGCGTGATGGGCTGAATAGCTCGCTACATTGAACAGTATTGTAATGTCATGGCTTCACACTTCAGTTCTTAGCATATCCCTTATTCGTTGCTACCAAAATGTCTGCATCCTGTAATCACAGTCAATTGAGACCAAACTGAAACACGACGCACCAAGCTGCAAAGCCCATTTTCCTCTTCTCCAGCTGCACAACTTCTGGAAGCGAAATGTCCTGCAGCAATGTGACAATCAAGGAGGGAAAACAGACAGGTGTCCAGTTAAATCAACTGTCAGAGACTCTGCGACCAAACAGTCGATTGTGACCTAGTGTTGGAGATCATGACTGTAGATTTGGTTTTGTTAAATCTTGCTGTAAGACTTTCTTCTGAAGGGTTCTCAGCCATTCAGCTCTTCCTGCAGCTGACTGACTGACTGCATGAGCAGGATTCCTAAAATATGTTGGAAAAACCCATCAGATCTCCACAGAGCTGCTGGCGAGGTGCTGCAGTGAAATAGAATATGTGCTTTTTGCCTCTGTGTGTTGGAAAATGAATCCTAGATTTAGGTTTAGACTAAGTGTCACATATTTATAAAAATCATGAAAAGTGTTTTTTGTGTTTTACACAAAAGTGTCGCCATGTTGTAGCATCATCTTGAAACACTGAATATAGTGTAAGATTTTACTGCAATAGAGTTCACCGTTCTCTCTTTTTCTTCTTACCCTCCGCTGCTGATCCAATTGCTGTTTGCTATTGGCTAGGGTCTCAGTAATGGGCTCCGGGGATTCGGTTACAGATCTGCCTCCCCCACTGCCGTGCTACCCCAACCTCTGTAACTGAGCTGCAGCCATGGTCCTGGTCTTATCCCTCCTGTTCCCCCTCCTCCAGGCGCTGCTGCTGGTCGTTGGCTGCCAGAGTCCTGTCTCTGGGCTCCTACACCGATGATGCTGCAGCCTCTGTGAGTACCATGCCTGAGACAGAACTGGCCATGGGCTTGTAGTTGCATGGGGCCTAATCTCAATGTGTCCACACTGGAGCCTGGGCTCAAAAATTGCTGTACTTGTGGAAAACCGAGGAAAGACCACAAACTGTAATGTTAATTGAAAATTATGTGAGAAGGTGTGGATGCAGCTGACTGCAATTCAGGGTGCTGTCTCCATAGTATCCAGGAGCAGCTGAGCCCGGGCTCATGAGCCAAAAGCTGCTGACTCTGTCACCACCATCTTGAAATCCTCCGACTCTCTGGTAGGTTTGTTGTTGGAATCCTCTAATTAAATGAATTACTATGAGAGAGGAAAATCACTTACTTGTCTGACACATGGATCTTGTTTTAAATACGATGTAGATAGTTGTTATCGTGCAATAAAAGTTAATGATTAACTTAATTAGTATTAACTTATGTTACATTAATATGATGGACATTGTTACAGAAACTAAAGGCGGTTAGTGTCTCACCTGTAGAGTCCTGCTGCACGGAGACAGGCTCTTTGTCCCAAACTGGTCCATGCCGACCAAAATGTCCATAAAAGCTAATCCCATTTTCCTGCACTTGGCCCATATACTTCTAAATCTTTCCTATCCACTGGCAGCTCATTCCATATGCGAACCATCCTCAGTGTAAAAAACGTTGCCCCTCAGGTTCCCTATTATTCTTTCCCTTCTAACTTTAGGTTAATGCTGATGCTCTGTAGTCCTCGATTCACCAACCCTGAGAAAAGACTGAGTGCATTCATCCTATCCATGCATCCTGTGATCTTACACACCTCTATAAGGTCCCCCCCTCAATCTCCTACGCTGTAAAGGGAAAAATCCAATTTGTCCAACCTCTCCTTATAACTCAGACCCTTGAGTCCTGGCAACATCCTCTCGGATCTGAAGCTGTTTCTTCTCTATGACATTAACATAGCGCTGGAAGACACTCCCCAGTCTTAACCCTTTCATTCCTTTACATACTTCTACAATATGCATTATCTAAATTTGATGGTTAATTGTAAAGTTTTTGTATTTAAAACATTAGTGAATTTTTCCATTATATTTCAAAAGCCCAGGGAGAGGCTGCACAGGCTGGAGCTGTTTTTTCTGGAGCGTCGGGGGCTGAGGGGTGGTATTAGAGATTTACAAAATTATGAGGGGCATGCATAGGATAAATAGGCAAAGTCTTTTCCCTGGGGTGGGTGAGTCCAGAACGAGAGGGCATAGGTTTAGGGTGAGAGGGGAAAGATATAAAAGGGACCTAAGAGGCAAATTTTTCACACAGAGGATGGTATGTGTATGGAATGAGCTGCCAGAGGATGTGGTGGAGGCTGGTACAATTGCAATATTTAACAGGCATTTGGATGGATATATGAATAGGAAGGGTTTGGAGGGATATGGGCCGGGTGCTGGCAGGTGGGACTAGATTGGGGTGGGATATCTGGTTGGCATGGACGGGTTGGACCGAAGGGTCTGTTTCCATGCTGTACATCTCTATGACATAAGTAATTAGTAGGCTAAGATTTGATTTACTTATTTCATTGAGATAAAACCATAAATTGAGCTGTTGTTTTCACTAGAAACAGGAGCTCCTTTATTGTAAGCGAACGGAGCTGATGAATTGGAGTATTTTGCAAAAATAAATAATGAGCAAAAGCAAACCTTTAAACTGGCAGATTCTTAACCAAGCAACCCTTCCATACCTCTTTATTTGACTAAATTTACCTGATAGAAAGAAATTTAAAAATAGACATTAGCTACCAATCTTCTTGTCTACTGATATTACTTTTGGTGTTTTTACCCTCTTCCTAGGCCACTGACCTGCTTTATCATCAGGACCATCCATTCTTTAATTAATCGCTCAGATGTTACAAGTACTAAATATGTGGAAAGCGATGGAAAAACCTCATGGGATTAAACTCTTCCAGTTTAGATTGCTGATTGTGATGATTTCTCCTGTGTTTAATTCACTTTCTCAACTTACACTTTTTGATTCCTTGGCCTGATTCTGAACTTTAAAGGCCTCTGACTTCCTTTGGTGGGAAGGGAAGCTTTGGACGTTTGCAAATTCCACAACAATAATAATAATAATAAATCGGGAGCTAGTGTAGCACAAGTTTAGTGATGCTGAGCAGCATTTGGTATGGTTAGAATATCCACCTCATCTTGTTGAACACACACTCCTAGATCCCTATTTTGAACATTAATTGTTGTGTTTAAATGTCACTCCCCCCAACCTCTCCAGGATCAAACTCTGCACTCCAAGCTCTCTCTTTATCTGATGAGCACTTTTATGTACTGTATTTCCTTATCTCATCACTAACATCAGCATGGGTCCTCCCAACAAACTCTGCTTTTCTCCTGCACTTGTCCTTCCCTCTGTCCAGGTTTTTAATTATCGTTATTCATGCCTGCTTATTTATCAGCATGGACTGTTCTTGACACATTTAGAGACTTCTGTGAATGCAAATTGTTATGAACAGATGTTGAAGTTTGTAAAATTGCTATTTTGGAAAGATAAATAATGAGAGTTGGTTTTCCAATGTTTTGTAAACTGATAATTGGAGACAGAAACTCAGTGGGCCAGAATGTTAGAATATGTTATAAAAAGTTTATTTCTTTGATGTTCTACATTTGAAGTTGAGACAGTAACTCAATCAGATCTTGGATGGTATTTGGAAAGAAGCACTTGAAATGCATTAGACAATGAGATTGGTGTGGACAGTTTCAGTTGTACTATCACAGAATCTTTCACAGAATGGCCTTTGATTATCCAGTAATTCAGACAATCCTTTGTGTACAGTCACGAGTTGAGAGTTGTCTTTGTGATTGATTGACTGCCCACTTATTGTATGATGAATATACCCAACGATTTAAATAAGTTTTTAAAATAAGAAACTTTTACAAGCCTTGAGCTATTTTCATGCAAAATACATTTATTTCTTTGCACATGGATAGCTAGAATATGGGGAGCAAGGAAACTTAGTGATACAACTGACTATATGGTGTTCCTTTATTTTCAGGTTAAGTATTAATCTGTAGTTGTTATCCCTATGGTTAACCTTTGAAACAGTTTAACCTCCTCATCAATTCCTTGTTTAAAATTGATAAATAAATGGGCTGGACTGTTTGTGTACATTTTTATCACATGGCCCCACCTGGTGGGATAAGATGGTGTCTCTCCCAGCTCTCTAAAAAAGACTTTCAGTGACCTGCATGTTCTCACGGCGACCAGCAGGCTAAGTTTAAAATCGGTAATAGCCGAGGGAGGTTTCATGTTGAATCTGGGAATAATCCAGCCTGTTCTGTTGACTAGGACATGAGCTCCAATGATATATCCAGCGTTTGCTGACTGCAGGAAAAATAGCTGTGCTAGAGAACTCTGTGAGTATGAGATAACAACTAAGTCCGCTTCGTCACTGATTGTAGGGTGATGGGACAATCGAATAAAAATTTTACTTCTGTCTTTTGAAAATGGTTGAGCTTTTCTAAATTTGTCAGTTAGCATATTAGCAGTGACCACAGTTTATCCAAAGTTTTCTAATCTGAGGAACAAGAACAAAAGTAGAGAATTGGGAATGTTTGTAAAGTGGAGATATGTTTTGGTCTTTATGCTATGATCCTGGTGGAGCTAAATTTAGCTTTTCAAAGGGAGTTGCTGGCAGTTATTAGTTATGAGCACAAAGTTGACTACTGTGACCAGTTTCACTTTCAGAAATGGCCTCAAGTACTGAAAAGGAAGAAGAAAGAGTTGCATTTACATAACACCTTAATATTTCCCACTCAACAATTGCAACTAACATCAAATGGACTGTGCCGTGTGTGGTCTGTGGGTCAACACTAATCATGGAGTCAGTTGAGAGGGTCAGTGCTGTGGGAGTGCCGCACTGTTGGAGGGTCAGTGCTGAGGGAGTGCCGCACTGTCGGAGGGTCAGAACTGAGAGAGTGGGCACTGTCAGAGGGTCAGTGCTGAGGAAGCGCTGCACGGTTGGAGGGTCAGTGCTGAGGGAGTGCTGCACTGTCGGAGGGTCAGCGCTGATGGAGTGCTGCACTGTCGGACGGTCAGTGCTGAGGGAGTGCCGCGCAGTCAGAGGGTCAGCGCTGAGGGAGTGCCGCACTGTTGGAGGGTTAGTACTGAGGGAGTGCTGCACTGTCGGAGGGTCAGCGCTGAGGGAGTGCTGCACTGTCAAAGGGTCAGTGCTGAGGGGGTGCTGCACTGTCAGAGGGTCAGTATTTATAAGACCATAAGACCATAAGATATTGGAGTGGAAGTAAGGCCATTTGGCCCATCGAGTCCACTCCGCCATTCAATCATGGCTGATGGGCATTTCAACTCCACTTACCCGCATTCTCCCCGTAGCCCTTAATTCCTCGTGACATCAAGAATCTATCAATCTCTGAATATTTGTCACTTCTTTGGCTGTGCGGTGTTCTGCAATGTCCTGAGATTGGGAAAGCTGCTATTGAAGTATGATTTTGCAGTTCCCTTTTTACACAAATTCCTTTGAAATGCAAAGACTGTTCTGCCATCAGACACATTTGCAGTTTCTGATTGTGCCCTAACAAATTCTCAAAAGTGAAACATGATTGAAACTATTGACAAACCATGAGGTATGGAAAATCTCAATGGAATTTGTCAAAAATAAATTGAAAATCCTACTTGTGGACATTCACAGGTAGTGAAAAGATTATTGGCTGAAGTGCATTAATATTCCTTCATAGGAAGAGGGCATCACTGGCTGGGCCAGCATTTATGCATGTCCCTAGTTGCCCCCCCCTTTGAGAAGTTGGTGGTGAGCTGCCTTCTTGAACTGCTGCAGTCAACAAGCTCTAGATAGATCCACAATGCCCTTGGGGGAGGGAATTTCTAGAATTTGACCCATTGACAGTAAAGGAATGGTGGCATGTTTCCAAGTCAGGATGGTGAATGGCTCGGTTATGAACTTGCAGAGGGTGGTGTTCCACATATTTGCTGCTCTTACACTCTGAGACGGAAGTGGTCATGGGTTTCAACGGTGCTGTCTGAGGATCTTTGGTAAATTTCTGCAATGCATCTTGTCGATGCTTTTGTCTGTTGTCCTTTGATTTGAGGATGAGGTCAATCTTTTAACTCGAGATGCTACCATGAGTTTCCATGTGATTGAATAGACTGATTCTCAAGTACCAAATCTTTGAGCATGTGAGATGCACTCAGATCTGAGGAGTAGGATTTGCTTCCTTTTCTTCTCCTGCCGTATGCCTTATCATTAACATATTCAATCCCATAGAGTGATGCAGCTTGATGGATAAGTTGATGCTATTTCGAACAATTGTATCAAATCCAATTCTGGTCTTAAAGATCATAAAAATCAAATGAATTTTCGTGTGTTTCTGGGAGATGCTCTGAGTGTCATTACCTTTCCTTACTGGAAACAACACCTGTTTGAGACAGAGTACACACTGCAGTGACCTCACTGATGGTGAAGGTAGGGGAAAGGGTTAATGCAATTCTTTAAATAAAGAGAGTTTACAACAGCATCAGGAAGTGATGTAAGGTCACATGCCTAGGTGCTAGTAATTTCTCACAGTTTAATGGCAGAGGTGAAGTTTTTATCTACATATATTTAGAGGCAGAGTCACTGAGCATAGCGTCAGTTTGTTGAAAAGGAGAGTAATTAATGGGAAAATTAAATAGTATTTACCAACCTCTTTTCTGGAACCAAGCAGAAGGGGTTGGCGGGTCTGAGTGTTTAAGGTGATTGTCCTGATGGCGTTGGCTGTGAGCAGTTGAAGATGCAATTGTCTGCTAAAATCAAGGGTATTTTATCACCTTCTGACTTTTTGTCTCTAGGTTGTGGACTGACTCTGAGAAGTCAGGAGGTGAATGACTTCCCCAAAACTTCCAGTGTGTGACCTGACCTTGCAGCCAATATCTCTATATAAAAAGAAACATTTTCTACAATATTTAGGCCTCCTGTTATGAGAATTCTGAATTTGAAACACTTCACCACCTGCAGAATGATGACTGAATTTTTTAAAAATATGAGCAAGAGACTTTTTTTGTCCTAATGGTAGTTGAAATTCTCGGTGACTGGTCTCTGTGTGCGAGTCTCTATATTTTCATATCATCTCTCTGTGCGACTATGGCCCAATAGATTAGTTATTCAATGTCATGATTTAAGTAGCTAAAAATAAAGAAGGTAGATTAGTCATTGGTGAATCTGGAATGATGCTCGACTGAGAGCAGACCTCCCTCCCCGCCTCTGTGATGATGGCTAAAGAATCCATGTATTTTAGAATCACAAATAAATAATTTCTGTTTGTGTTCCAATCCCAATCATTACAGGTGACTCCACACTAGTCCAGGCAAATCACAGCTTCAGACTCCTGAATGTTGGGGTACTTTTGCCCAGCTCTGTGTAGCCATGTATTTTGGAAAGAGTAAACAAAATCTCCTAGGAATTATTCCAAGCTGATGTTCGTTTGCATCAACAACACTGACAAGCTTATTTTTGGAAGAAAAGGTCACAGGGTCTTAAGGAATAGTTTCTGGGTCATCTGTACCATCTGCCAATTTAGTTGAGCTCTTTTTGTACAACAGTTGTTTCTTCTGCAGCTGGTACCATCACTAGAGCCTTTATGCAGTCACAGCTAATTATGTACTTCCGTAGTGTAGAGTCATACAAGTGACTGTGGCAGCCAGTTTTCAGGCACTGTTACAAAGACATGGAATATTTATTGCCTGTCCCTAGTTGCCCTTGAGAAGATGGTGGTGAGCCATTATCTTGAATTACTGCAGTCATGTGCTAAAGGTAGATGCACAATGCCCTAAGGAAGGAATTTCTGGTGAATATTTGTGGTGCATTTTGTAGATAATACACACTGCTGCTCTTGAGTATCAGTGATGAAGGGCATGGATACTTGTGGAGGTGCACCCATCCAGAGCTTTGGGCAGTATTCCCTTACACTCCTGACCTATGCCTTGTAGATGGTAAACAGGTTCTGGGGAGTCAGGAGGTGAGTTACTCAATGCAGTATTCCTAGCCTCTGACCCACTGTTGTAGCCACTGTATTTATATGGTGAGTTGAGTTTCTGGTCAATGGTACACCTAAGGACGTTGATAGTGAGGCATTCAGTGATAGTAACATCATTGAATGTCAAGGGGTGGTGGTTAAATTGTCTGTTATGGTCAATGGTTTTTGCCTGGCATTTGTGTGGAATAAATGTCGCTTGCCACTTGTCACACCAAGCCTGCAAATTGCTCAGGTTTTGTTGCACTTGAAAATGGGCTGCTTCAGTATCTGAGGGGTTTTGAATGATGCTGAACATCATGTAATCATCAGCAGACATCCCCTTGTTTAACATTATGATGGAGGGAAGGCCATTGATGAAGCAGCTGAAGATGGGAACCCTGAGGTACTTCTGCAGAGATGTCCTGGAGCTGAAATGACTGACCTCCAACAACCACGACTATAGGTATGGCTCCAACCAGTGGAAAGTTGGCCCCTGATTCCAAATGATTCTTGCTTTGCTTGGGTTCCTTGATGTCACACTCTGTTGAATACAGTCTTTATGTTAAGGGTTGACACTGTCACCTCAGCTGTTTATAAAAGTCAACTGATGTTTTGGAAAATAAGAGCTAAAACTTATCCCTAATTTAGATTAGATTCACTACAGATTAGATTGCCTACTGTGTGGAAACAGGCCCTTCAGCCCAACAAGTCCACACTGACCCTCCAAAGAGTAATCCATCCAGACCCATTTCCCTCTGGCTGATGTACCTCACACTATGGCAATTTAGCACAGCCAATTCACCTGACTGTGGGAGGAAACTGGAGCACCCGGAGGAAATCCACGTAAACACAGGGAGAACATGCAAACTCCACACAGTTACCCAAGGCTGGAATCGAACCTGGGATCCTGGTGCTGAGAGGCAGCAGTGCTAACCACTGAGCCACTGTGCTGCCCCAAGAGGGTGACTTAAAAGTCAGCATGGACTCAGACTCTTAACATTTGCTTTTACCTGTGTTTTTATTTTTGCTGCTGTTTATCTATTATTTACTTATTGTTTGCATGACAAAGCTTTCGGTGCATGTGGTAAAAAATTCAATTCAATTCAATTCTGTTCAGCCACGTTGCTGTGGGTCTGGAGTAACTTGTAGGCCAGACCAGATGGGTTTTCCTGACATTCAGCAAATAGTTTCATGGTCATCATTATACTCTTGAGTTTGAATTTATTGAATTCAAATTCCACCATCTGCATTGGCAGGATTCAGGCCCGGGCCCCGCTAGGCCATCACCTCCCCTAACCAAATCATAGATTCTCTCTATCGTGAAATCAAGACATTCAGCTCATTGAGTCTACACTGATTCTCTGCAGAGCGTTCCACCCAAATCAATCCCTACCATATCTCTGCATTAACCATGGCTAATCCACATACCTGCAATCTCTGGGCAATTTTCCATGGTCAACCATCTATCCCAGTTCTTTGGACTGTGGGAGGAAACCCATGCAGACACATGGAGCATGTGCAAACTCCACATCATTCGAGGGTGGAATCGAGCCCAGGTCCCTGGCACTGAGGCAGCAATGTTCACCACTGAGTCCCTTGCTAACCTGTTTTAAAATGTTGGAATTTTGAATTGAAGAAACCTGAAGAGTCTTTGCTATTATCGAGTAACAGTCTCTTGGAAGAGGTGCTGCATGGTTTTTTTTTGGTGAACAGGTAGATGCAGCAGTTGCTGGGGAGATTTACCAGGAAAGGAGGTCTCTCCCTCACTCAGTCTAGTCCTCACTTTCTTTCTCTGTTCAGTGAAGTATTTGTGAATTTTGAGAGTTTCAAATACCAAAGTTCCTAACTGTTTCCCAGCTGAGTCTAAAATCTGGGCTAAAGATCTTCCAAAACTCTACACAGACAGTGATCATGTCTGCACAAAATTAAATAATTCAACCTATCCTTTTCCCTGCACCTTGGGCAGGGGGCAGGGCTGTGTGTTCCTTCCTTGCGGGTTTCCCCCCCAAACAATAATGTAGAACTATACAGCCTGTGGAGCTATACCACGTTGTTCTGCCTGTGGCTCAGTATGGGGATATTTGGGTAAAAGGGGGATATTGTTTGAGTTTGTAACCTACTGTAAGAATACATTTTGTCTTTATTAAGTCCATTATTTTTCAGAAACCTGAAAATATCTGTCCTAGTTAACAGTAATAATGAGACTAATTGATTAGATTTGTTATTGTCACATGTACCAAGATACAGTGAAATGGGTAAAGGTGGATAATTTCCCAGGGCCTGATCAAGTGTACCCGAGAACTCTGGGAAGCTAGGGAAGTGACTGCTGGGCCTTTTGCTGAGATATTTGTATCATCAATAGTCACAGGTGAGGTGGGGGAAGACTGGAGGTTGGCAAATGTGGTGCCACTGTTTAAGAAGGGTGGTAAAGACAAGCCAGGGAACTATAGACCGGTGAGCCTGACCTTGGTGGTGGGCAAGTTGTTGGAGGGAATCCTGAGGGACAGGATGTACATGTATTTGGAAAGGCAAGGACTGATTCGGGATAGTTCCATGGCCTTGTGCATGGAAAATCATGTCTCCCACACTTGATTGAGTTTTTTGAAGAAGTAACAAAGAAGATTGATGAGGGCAGAGCAGTAGATGTGATCTATATGGACTTCAGTAAGGTGTTCAACAAGGTTCCCCATGGGAGACTGGTGTGCAAGGTTAGGTCTCGCAGAATAAAGGGAGAACTAGCCATTTGGATACCGAACTGGCTCAAAGGTAGAAGACAGAGGGTGTTGGTGGAAGGTTGTTTTTCAGACTGGAGGCCTGTGACCAGTGGAGTACCACAAGGATTGGTGCTGGGTCCTCTATTTTTTGTCATTTACATAAATGATTTGGATGTGAGCGTAACAGAAAATGGGTGAAATTCTCAATGATCACTTTGCATCATTGTTCACTGAGGAGAGGCACATGATGAATGTTGAGATTAGAGATAGAAGTTTGTTTACTCTATCACATTGACATAAGGAGGGAGGATGCGTTGGGTAGGCTAAAGGATATTAAGGTGGACAAATCCCCAGGATCAGATCGGATCTATCCCAGGTTGCTGAGGGAGATGAGAGAGGAAATACCCGGGGCCCTGGCAGTTATCTTTATGGCATCCTTAAGCATAGGTGAAGTGCCAGAGGACTGGAGAGTTGCTAATGTTGTCCCCCTGTACAACAAGGGTAGTTGGGATATTCCAGGTAACTACAGACCAGTGAGCCTGACATCACTGGTGGAATCGTTGCTGGAGAAAGTACTGAGGGATAAAATCTATTTATATTTGGAAAAGAATGGACTTGTCAGTAATAGGCAACATGGTTTTGTGCGGGGGGGGGATCGTGCCATACCAACTTAATAGAGTTCTTTGAGGAAATGACCACGTTGTTAAATGAAGGAAGGGCTCTTGATGTCATATACATGGACTTTAGTAAGGTGTTTGATAAGGTTCCCCATGGTAAACTAATGGAGAAAGTGAAGTCACATGGTGTGCAGGGTGTTCGAGCTTAGGTGGATAAAGAACTGGTTGAGCAACAGGAGACAGAGAGTAGTAGTTGAAGGGAGTTTCTCGAAATGGGGAAAGGTGACCATTGGTGTTCCACAGGGGTCAGTGCTGGGGCCACTGTTGTTTGTAATATACATTAATGATCTGGAAGAGGGCACTGTTGGTATGACCAGCAAGTTTGCAGATGACACAAAGATTGGTGGAGTAGCAGAAAGCATAGGGGACTGTCAAAGAATACAGGAGAATATAGGTAGATTGGAGAGTTGGGTGGAAAAGTGGCAGATGCAGTTCAATCCAGACAAATGTGAGGTGATGCATTTTGGAAGATCTAATTCTAGAGCAAATTATACTGTAAATGGAAGAGCCTTGGGAAAAGTTGATGAGCAGAGAGATCTGGGAGTGTAGGTCCATTGTACCCTGAAGGTTGCTGCACAGGTGGATAGAGTGGTCAAGAAGGCATATATATGGGGTATCGAGTATAAGAGCTAGCAGGTCGTGTTAAAATTTTACAAGACTTTGGTTCGGCTGCATTTGGAATACTGTGTACAGTTCTGGTCGCCACATTACCAAAAGGATGTGGACGCTTTGGAGAGGGTGCAGAGAAGGTTTATGAAGGTGTTGCCTGGTATGGAAGGTGTTAGCTGTAAAGAGAGGTTGAGTAGGTTAGAGTTGTTTTCGTTTGAAAAAAGGAGATTGAGGGGAGACCCGATTGAGATCTGCAAAGTCATGAAGGGTACAGACCGGGTGGATCGAGATAAGCTTTTTCCCAGGGTGAGGGATTCAATAACAAGTGGGTGGCATGGTGGCTCAGTGGTTAGCACTGCTGCCTCACAACACCAGGGATCCGGGTTCAATTCCTGTCTCAGGTAACTGTCTGTGTGGAGTTTGCACGTTCTCCCTGTGTCTGCGTGGGTTTCCTCCGGGTGCTCCGGTTTCCTCCAACAATCCAAAATGTGCAGGTTAGGTGAATTGGCCATGCTAAATTGCCCGTAGTGTTAGGTGCAGGGGTAAATGTAGGGTAATAGGTCTGGGTGGGTTGCTCTTCGGTGGGTCAGTGTGGACTTGTTGGGCCGAAGGGCCTGTTTCCACACTGTAGGTAATCTAATAAGAACGAGAGGTCATACGTTCAAGGTGAGAAGTGAAAAGTTTAAGGGGGATACACGTGGAAAATACTTCACTGAGGGTGGTAGATGCCTGGAATTTATTACCAGCAGAGGTAGTAGAGGCAGGCACAGTAGATTCATTTAAGATGTGTCTGGACAGATGCATGAGTAGGTGGGGAGCAGAGGGATACAGACGCTTAGGAATTGGGTGATTTGGATTTGAATTAGACAGTGGATTTGGATCGGCTCAGGCTTGGAGGGCCAAGGGGCCTGTTCCTGGGCTATAAATTTTTTTTTGTTCTTTGTTGTATTGCAGCAACAGAGAAAGAGCAACTCTAATATGAGAGATTAATTCATAAGTCTGAGAAAGCAGGGAAGAAGCTGTTCTTTTTGGATAATTGGATTATTGGTGATTGGATGAGACATTTGTACATTTGTTACAGTTCATAGAGTAGTGGGATTTGATTTCCCCCCAATGTGCTCCTTCCATTGGTGAGAATAACAGTAAGATTCTAACAAGATAAACAATAGTTATTCTTTCTCTTTCAGTTGTTGGTTGAGAGTGAAATTTTAGCTTGGAAATCAGTAGCAATCCATATGTGAGCTTTGAATATCACCATGGGATCTTCACTGATACTCGGGAACAATAAAAAGGTAGATGGGTTACAGTCAGGGGACGGAACTGGAGCTGGCAGACAGTGCAGGGATCCCCTGTGGCCATTCCCTTCAATAACAGATATACTGTTTTGGATACTGTTGGGGGACGACCTACTAGGGGTAAGCGATGGGGCACAGGTCTCTGCCACAGAGTCTGTCCTGGTTGCTCAGAAAGGAAAAAGGGAAAAGGAGCAGAGCATTAGTCATTGGGACTTCATAGTCAGGGGGACAGATAGGAGGTTCTGTGGGAATGAGAGAGACTCACAGCTGGTGTGTTGTCTCTCAGGTGTCAGGGTTTGTGATGCCTCCGATCATATTTTCGGGATCCTTGAGGGGGAGGGGGAGCAGGTCGTGGTGCACGTAGGTACTAACAACACAAGTAGGAAAAGGGATGGGGATTTAAGGCAGAGGATTTAAGGATTTAAGGGAGTTCGGGTGGAAGCTTAGTGCTAGAACAAACAGAGTTGTTATCTCTGGCTTGTTGCCCATGCCACATGCGAGGCGAGGAATAGGGAGAGAGAGAGAGAGAGGAGTTGAACACATGGCTACGGGGATGGTGCAGGAGGGAGGGATTCGGGTTCCTGGATAATTGGGGCTCATTCCAGTGTAGGTGGGAACTTTACAAACAGGATGATCTACACCTGAACCAGAGAAGTACCAGCATCTTTGGGTGGGGTGCAATTTGCCAATGATATTCAGGTGGGTTTAAACTAATTCAATAGGGGGATGGGAACCTAAATTGAGATTGAGGGTAGTGAGGTCAGAAATATGGTTTCAAGGTTGCAAGAGTTCACTGGCAAGCAGGAAGGTGTGTCTACTTCAATGCCAGGAGCGTTTGGAATAAGGTGGAGGAACTTGCAGCATGGGTTGGTACCTGGGATTTCGATGTTGTGGCCATTTCGGAGACATGGATAGAGCAGGTACAGGAATTGTTGTTGCAGCTTCTGAGATTTAGATGTATCAGTAAGGACAGACAAGATAGTAAAAGAGGGGGAGGTGTGATATTGTTAGTCAAGGACAGTATTACAGTAGCAGAAATGGCGTTTGAGGACTCATCTACTGAGGTAATATAAACAGAGGTTAAAAACAGGAAAGGAGAGGACAACTTGCTGGGAATTTTCGATAGGCCTCTGAATAGTTCCAGCGATGTAGAGGAAAGGATAGCAAAGATAATTTTGGATATGAGCGAGAGTAACAGGGTAATTGTTATGGGGGACTTTAACTTTCCAAATATTGACTGGAAACACTATAGTTCGAGTATTTTAGATGGGTCAGTTTTTGCCCAATGTTTGCAGGAGGGTTTCCTGACACAGTAAGTAGACAAGCCAACAAAGGGCAAGATCACATTGATTAGATTCCCAACAGTGTGGAAACAGGCCCTTCAGCCCCACAAGTCCACACCGATCCTCTGAAGAGTAACCCACCCAGACCCGTTTCCCTCTGACTAATGCACCTAACACTATGGGCAATTTAGCATGGCCAAGTTACCTGACCTGCACATCTTCGGACTGTGGGAGGAAACTGGAGCACCCGGAGGAAACCCACGCAGACACAGGGAGAATGTGCAAACTCCACACAGACAGTCTCCTGAGTCTGGAATCGAACCTGGGTCCCTGGTGCTGTGAGGCAGCAGTGCTAGTCACTGAGCCACCATGCTGCCCCGTGAATTTGGTTTGAGACCCCATGGCTGAGCATGGGTTGCATTCTCATTGTTCTAGCTTTCTGCTTCCTTGAAGTAATGTCGCTTGTGACTGAAGTGACCAATGGTGGAGTGACAGTCCCAGTTGCAGATGTCACTTCTGTATGTGGTCATTGATCTGCTAAAGCTGCTGCCCTGCTCCTTCCTGGTGCCTCTTATCTGCTGCAGCTTATTTTCCCTTGTTTTGAGGTGTTGGTTAAAGGTACTTCTCCATCTTGTGTGGTCAGCTGCAAGCCTTTCTCAGGAGCCTGTAACGATATCAAGCGCCTTCATGTCCCTCAAGCAGACGTCCTTGTAGTGCGGCTGGGGACACCCAGTGCATCTCTTCCCAAATGCGAGCTCTCTATACAGGATGTCCTTTGGGCTGTGGCTGTCCTCCATGCGGTGGACATGGCCCAGCCAGCGCAGTCTCCACTACCTGACCAGAATGTCCATGCTGGGACGCCAACGCTCTGTCTTACCAGAGTACGGCCGATACTCCTCAAGTGGAAGGTGTTCAGTCTTGTCTCCTGTCTGACGTGTGTGCTAATGATATTTGTTGTAGACTGACATTTTTGTCTTCACTGTCAGCTTGGGTATTGTCCATACTCGTGAGGTGAGCAAGAGTTGAGGCTGCTTTTCCAATCCTCTTGTTGATCTCAGTGTCCAAGGAGAGGTTGTCAGTGATGGTAGAACCAAGCTACGTAAACTGATGGACGACACTGAGTTTGTAGTTATTGATAGTGATGACTGGCAGTGCCTCTGTGTCCTGTCCCAGGACACTCCTCATCTTCAGACTGATAGTCAGCCTGAACTCCTTGTAAACGTGGGAGAGGCGATCTATCAGTAATTGGAGTTCCTGCTGGGTGTGTCTTGTAACTGCAGCGTCATCAGCAAACAGCATGTCCCTGCTGAGTTCTGCATGTACTTTTGTCTTGGCTCTGAGGCGGGTCAGGTTGAAGAGCCTGCGTCTGTTCGAGGTTGCAGGTAAATCTCCTCCGTTGCGGTGCCAAAGGCATGTTTGAGGAGCACAGCAAAAAAAGTCTCAAAGAGTGTGGGAGCAAGGACGCCACTGCGGATGTCGAAGGGCTCAGAAGTCCAGCCATTGAACTGCACTGTCCCCTTTTATGTTACTGTGGAAGGGTTTGATCATGCTCAGCAGTTTCGGTGAGCACCCTGTCTTCAGGAGAACCTTGAAAAGGCCGTTTCTGCTGACCAGGTTGAACGCCTAGGTGAGGTGAATGAAAGCGACATACAGGGACATTTTCTGTTGCCTGCATTTCTCCTGCAGTTGGCGAAGGGAAAAGATCACGTCTACTGTTGACCTTTTAACTCAGAAGTTGCACGGTGACGCTGGGTATACATGTTCTGCCAGTTTCTGCAGGCGAATCAAGATGACCTGAGCAACGGTTTTGCCAACATTGTTGAAGAGAGAGATGCCTCTGTAGTTGTTGCAGTCTCTTCTCTCGCCCTTGTTCTTGTAGAGGGCAATGATCTTGGCATCCCTCATGGCCTATGGTATAGGTCCTTCTTGCCAGCACTAGCAGAGGACTTCATGCAATGGGAGCAGTAAGCTAGTCTTGCAGCACTCGCTCAGGTCAGGAGGAATCCCATCGCTACCCAGGGCCTTACCTGAGGCTGGGCTGTCAATGGCCTTACTGAGCTTTTCTACTGATGACTCTGTGTCTAGCTACTCCATGATCTGCAAGCACATGATAGCATCAAGCAATGAAGTGGACACAGTCTGCTCTCTGGAGGAGAGATCAGAGTAGTGTTCAACCCAGCTCTCCATCTGCTGGTCTTTGTCTGTGATTACTTCCCCAGTACAGGATTTGTTGGGGGTGTGGGGGCTGTCTTGCTCTGAGCTGGTCCTAATGGCTTCTTGATGCCTTCATACGTTCCCCATTAAAGCGGCTGTCTGAATTTCCTCACTTAGCTATGTCCAGTACTCATTAGCTCAATGCCTGGCAGCCCTGAGAATCTGTAGGCTCTTCCCACTAGCTGACCGCTTGTAGTCAGCTAGGGTGACATGCTTGGCTTCAATGATGGGAGTCATCTTGATAGCCTTAGCCTCAAACCAGTTGCGTGTCTTGCAGGTCTTCCCAAAGATAGCCAGGGACGTGTGGTGTAAGGTATCCTGCAAGGTTTCCCATTTCTGTGGCAGAGTGTCTGTGTTGCGAGGCGTGGAGTTCTTTCTCAAAAGCCTCTGAGAACTGTTGCATAAGGTCTGGCTGGGACATCTTGCTGACATTGATGTGAGGGTTCCCTTAGTGCGATGGAATCTTAGGTTGTAGCCTGATCTTGCACACAGTAAGGAGTGGTCTGTGTCACAGTCCGCACTATGGTAAGAGCACGCAAGAATGTGTTTGATGTGGCATGTCTAACTGGGATCAGATTGAGTTGGTGCCAATACTTAGGGTGCGGGTGTCTCCAGGAAACCTTGTGCTGAGGCTTTGTCTGGAAGTAAGAGTTGGTGATGCACAAATCATGGTAAGTGCACAGCCTGAGCAGTTGCCGTCCTTTCTCATACATTTTGCCCACACCAAAGTCCCAAAGGCAGGATGCCCACGAGTCGTGGTCTGTACCCACTCTGGCGTTGAAGTCGCCCAGAAAAACATATTGCTCCTTCTGAGGGATGCTGCTAATGAGGGGTGCAAGATTGTTGTAGAACTCATCCTTTGTGTCTGGCATAGAGGACAGTGTTGGGGCATACATGCTGTCAAGGGTGACTGGGCCTGCGGTGATGTTGAGGTGAAGAGTCATGGGTCACACTGAACCATTGCTGCCTGGTTCTAATATGTTCATCAGGCTGTTCTTTACTGCGAAGCTGACTCCGTGCTCTCTGGGCTCATCAGAGTCCTTCCCCAGCCAGTAAAACATGTAGTCCTTTGTCAGTGAGCCTGCCTCTGCTAGCCTTGTTTCCTGGAGGGCAGCTATGTCCACGGTGAGCTCGTTATTTATGACAGCTGGTTTCCTCGAGTCGCTGATGTCCTGGAGGTTTTCTGAGAGGCTGGTTTTAGAGTCATAGAGATGTACAGCATGGAACAGACCCTTTCGGTCCAACCCGTCCGTGCCGACCAGATATCCCAACCCAATCTAGTCCCACCTGCCAGCACCCGGCCCATATCCCTCCAAACCCTTCCTATTCATATATCCATCCAAATGCCTCTTTAATGTTGTAATTGTACCAGCCTCCACCACATCATCCCCTGGCAGCACATTCCATACACGTACCACCCTCTGCGTGAAAGAGTTGTCCCTTAGGTCTCTTTTATATCTTTCCCCTCTCACCCTAAACCTATGCCCTCTAGTTCTGGACTCCCTGACCCCAGGGAAAAGACTTTGCCTATTTACCCTATCCATGCCCCTCATAATTTTGTAAACCTCTATAAGATCACCCCTCAGCCTCTCCCTGTAGCTCCGATCCTCCAACCCTGGCAACATCCTTGTAAATCTTTTCTGAACCCTTTCAAGTTTCACAACAGCTACTGCGTGTCCTTGATAAGTGTGTACCTGTCAGGCAGGGAGGAAGTAGTCAAATCAGGGAGCCTTGTTTTACTAATGAAGTTGAATCTCTTGTCAAAAGGAAGAAGAAGGCTTATGTTTGGGTGAGATGTGATGGTTCAGTTAGGGCACTTGAGAGTTACAGGTTAGTCTGGAAAGATCTAAAGAGATAGCTAAGTAGAGCCAGGAGGGGACAGGAGAAGTCATTGGCAGTAGGATTGAGGAAAATCCTAATGCTTTCTATAGATATATCAGGAATAAAAGAATAACTAGAGAAAGATTAGGGCCAATCAAGGATCGTAGTGGTGAAGATCTGGACCCCAGTGGGGTGTCTCAGTTCAGCGATCGGTCAATAAACACTTGCAATCAGTCTGGTCCTTTATGACCTCACTCTTTATTTCTTCATATGGTCGGGCAAAAACCGAGATTATACACTATCGTTTTCCTCAGAGGAGCAGTACACATAGCTTAAAACAAAATCATTTTTATACTTAAAGAAAGGTACAGGCCATGATCACATAGTACATTCAGACAATTACCAGTCAACACACGATACTGCTTTATTTGACAGTTACTTGATCCAATGATATTTCCTGAGAACCAACTTTGTTTTTCAACACTCAGGCCCGGTCAGTTTGGATGGCCAGTAATATCTTATCTTCTCTAGTTATTTCTATGCTGTAAAGGGAGCATTGTCTGCTAATCTCGATTGAAGCAGATTGTGGTGAGTCAATTATGCAGCTTTAACAGAATTGTCAATTTGCAGCCTAGAAGCCATTTTGTCATGTTATTTGCATCAAGAAGCCATTTTATTGCTGCTTAAGTTATTAAGAACATCTGTTAAGCGGTTGTTCCAGACAACAACTAGTTACCTCCAGCCTGCATTCAGGTTTCAAATCCCCAGTGGGGAGTTATGCGTGGAGTCAGAGGAGATGGGGGAAGCACTAAATGGTAGGCTATTGCACAAAATACGGAGGCATGGGATTGAGGGTGATTTAGTGAAAGAAGACAGAAGGTGGTGGTTGATGGGAAATACTCATCCTGGAGTTCAGTTAATAGTGGGGTACTGTAAGGAGGGCACTTGAGAGTTACAGGTTAGTCTGGAAAGACTGAAAGAGACCTCACAGCGCCAGAGGACCCGGGTTCAGTTCTCGCCTCAGGTGGGAGTGGAGTTTGCACATTCTCCCCGTGTCTGCGTGGGTTTCCTCCAGGTGCTCCGGTTTCCTCCCACAGTCCAAAAATGTGCAAGTTAGGTGAATTGGCCATGCTAAATTGCCTGGAGTGTTGGGGGCAGGGCTAAATGTAGGGGAATGGGTCTGGGTGGGTTGTGCTTCGGCGGGTCGGTGTGGACTTGTTGGGCTGAAGGGCCTGTTTCCACACTGTAAGTAATCTAAAAAAAAAGAGAGCTAAGAAGAGCCAGGAGGGGACATGAGAAGGCATTGGCATCTGTTTTGGGGCCCCTGTTGTTTGTCATTTTTATAAATGACCTGGATGAGGGCAGAGAAGGATGGGTTAGTAAATCTGTGGATGACACTAAAGTCAGTGGAGTTGTGGATAGTGCTCAACGATTTTGTAGGTTACAGAGAGACATAGATAAGCTGCAGAGCTGGGCTGAAAGTGGCTTATGGAGTTTAATGAGGGAAAAGTGTGAGGTGATTCACTTTGGTCGGAGTAACCAGAATGCAAAATACTGGGCTAATGGTAAGATTCTTGATTTGGAGGTGCCAGTGTTGGACCAGGATGTGCACAGTTTAAAATCACACAACACTAGATTATAGTCCAACAGGTTTATTTGGAAGCACTAACTTTTGGAGCACTGCTCCTTCAACTGTATTGTGTACAGTTCTGGTCACCGCATTATAGGAAAGATGTGGAGGCTTTGGAGAGGGTTCAGAGGAGATTTACTCAGATGCTGCCTGGTATGGAGGGAAGGGCTTATGAGGAAAGGCTGAGGGACTTGAGGCTGTTTTTGTTAGAGAGAAGAAGGTTGAGAGGTGACTTAATTGAGACATATAAGATAATCAGAGGGTTAGATAGGGTGGACAGTGAGAGCCTTTTTCCTCAGATGGTGATGGCTAGCATGAAAGGACATAGCTTTAAATTGTGTGATGGTAGATATAGGACAGGTGTCAGAGGTAGTTTCTTTACTCAGAGTAGTAGGGGCATGAAATGCAGTGCCTGCAAAAGTAGTAGACTCATCATGTTTAAGGGCATTTAAATGGTCATTGGCATATGGATGAAAATGGAATAGGAGATAAGGGCTTCAGATTGGCTCCACAGGTTGGCGCAACATTGAGGGCAAAGGGCCTGGAATGTTCTATGTTCTGTGTTCAGTTTGGGTTCCAATATCCAGGCCTGGGCTGACAAGCGGCAAGTAACATTTACACCACACAAATAACAGACAATCTAACTACTGCCCTTTGACATTCATTGGCAACACCATCACTGAATCTCCCACGAACAACATCCTTGGGGTTACCATTGACCAGAAATATAATTGGATTCCACATATCAAAACAGTGGCTACAAGAGCAGCTCAGAAGCTTGGAATACTGCAACAAGTAGCACACCTCCTGACTCCTGATTCCTGTCCACCATCTATGAGGCACCAGTTGGAGTGTGATGGAATATGCCTCACTTGCTGGTAGGCAAACACTTCCAGCAACCCTTGAAGCCTGACTCTATCCAAGACAAAACAGCCTGCTTGGCTGACCGCTCATCCACTCCCTCCACCATCGATGCTGAAGAGACTGCGGAAATTCATCAACACTCCTGACCTTCAAAATGCATGACAACTTTTATCCAGATACATGCATGTTCCTCTCCAAACCACTCACCATTCTGACTTGGAAATATATTACTGTTTTTTTCAGTGTCACTGGGTCAAAATCCTGGAATTCTCTCCCTCAGGCCATTGTGGGTCTATCTACAGCATATGGACTGCAGCAGTTCAAGGAGGAAGTTCACCCCCATCTTTTCAAGGGGCAACTAGGGATGGGCCTTCATCTGCCAGGCAATTACCTGACATGTTGGCTGAGCTTATGTGTTCATATGTCTGACCAGGATGCTGTTTTGCAATTTCTATATATCCCTTCTCATCCCTCACCTGTTTATACTTTCTCAAGCCACACTCTCGTCTTTTTCTCATTCTGTCTGTCAGTGTGGTGATTGTTTATTCCCTTCTTGCTGAAAAGGATTCTTTTTAACCATTGGGGAATAAAGAACAACCTTCAAATTTGAAGTTGCTAAGGCATAACATGTTCACACAAGTTTTAAAAAGTAGGAAGGTGGCATTGAAAATATTAATCAGCTGATGTTTAATATTTCATGCTGCTAATAAGCCATTCATCATACTGTGTGCAGGAATACACACCTCATCCCACTGGGTTGAGAAATTTCTAGTCTTTCCTGATGATCAACCCTGAGTAAGCTTCAAGCGGATCGTCAATGCTGAACTGAAAAGGTGAGTGTTCTGTTGCCTCAGAAGGGGAATACAAAGCATTTGGTCGAAATTCCTTGCTTTGATTGAAGCAGCTGATACCCCCAAGGCTCCCAACCTCATTCCTGATGAAGGGCTTTTGTCCGAAATGTTGATTTTCCGGCTCCTCGGATGTTGTTTGGCATGCTGTGCTTTTCCAGTACCACGCTCTTGATTTTAATCGCCAGCATCTGCCATACTCACTTTTGCCTGAAGCAGCTGATCCCCTGATTTGGGGCAGTGTGATCCCCTGATTTGGGGCAGTGTGATCCCCTGATTTGGGGCAGTGTGATCTGTTGATTTTGATTTCTTTTTTTAAAACAGTGACGTTGCTTAAATGATGTGACTGCCAGTGGCCCCTGTGAAATAAAGCTCCATTATGATTTGCACTTGATTTTTGTCTTACCCACTGTCTCTTTCTCCATTTCCAAAGAGAATCAAAAAATGTTAAAGTCAGAATGTTGTTTTCGTCACAAAACTTTAATGTACAAGCTCAAGTTGCACAAACATTTTATCAGTTGTAATATTGGCACAGCATTAGATGAGGATGCTAGAATTACTTACAGAATTAGTATACTGACTCAGAGGCAACCAAGGGTGTACCAGAACAGCTCAACATTTGATTGAGTGCGATTGATGCTCAGTGGAATTTATATCTAAAATTCTGCGGCCCCTCAACCCAGGCAACAGCTGTGGAGGTGGTCATTCTCCCTTCCTCTGAGCCAGGTTCCGGTCTCACCTGCTCCAGAGACGTCTAAATATCTCTAAACAGCTTGATTTAAAAAGTGTTTAAGGTCATTTTGAGGGGGGGGGGGAGTTGCAAAGTCCTTGATGATATGAGAGTGTTGTGATGCTTTCCTTTATTGGTCAGTGTATGAGTACAGGAGTTGGGAGGTCATGTTGCAGCTGTACAGGACATTGGTTAGGTCACTGTTGGAATATTGTGTGCAATTCTGGTCTCCTTCCTATCGGAAAGATGTTGTGAAACTTGAAAGGGTTCAGAAAGATTTAAAAGGATATTGCCAGGGTTGGAGAATTTGAGCTACAGGGAGAGGTTGAATAGGCTAGGCCTGTTTTCCCTGGAGTGGCGGAGTCCAAAACTAGAGGACATAGGTTTAGGGTGAGAGGGGGAATATATAAAAGGGACCTAAGCGGCAACGTTTTCACCCAGAGGGTGGTGTGTGTATGGAATGAGCTGCCAGAGGATGTGGTGGAGGCTGGTACAATTGCAACATTTAACTGGCATTTGGATGGGTATATGAATAGGAAGGGTTTAGAGGGATATGGGCCGGGTGCTGGCAGGTGGGACTAGATTGGGTTGGGATATCTGGTTGGCATGGACGAGTTGGACCGAAGGGTCTGCTTCCACGCTGTACATCTGTGACACTATAAGTGTATGTCAGCCAGAAAGCTAAAAAATGGAAGATTGGGCAGTGGTCCAGCTGAAAGTGCAGCTAATACTCCGGTAATTCTCAGGCTTTATTGATTATTAAATGGGACTGTAGTGCTTCTGTTTATATATTTTTTATGAGGAGTGACTATTTAAAAATTGTTTTTAAAAATATCTAGAAGTAGGAGATGTTGAGCTGAACCTCCAGCAGGGGCCAGTGCACCATATGAATGAAGCAGTAAGTCGATTATAGTCCAGTCAGTGACTGAGTAGGCTGCTCAATTGCTCCGTCGGTCATTGAATACTTTGCCCAATCAGGCACATATTATGAAAAGAACAGCTGTGTCTTTTGAGCATTGTGTCACAGTGGTAGTGTCCCCGTCTCGTAGCCCGGTGTCTTTGGTTCAAGTCTGACCTGCTCCAGAAATCACTAATGAATTGATTAAAAATAAGGAGCTGGGATCTTTAGCGTTGTAATTTGTTATTTGAGCAATTTGGTAAATGTGTGATTTGCTAGTAAGTTTTCAGGCTGAACAAAAAAGCTGGGTTTTCCTGTGGTTTGGTTGTGGGAAAGAAAAGAGCTGGGGAGTGTGGTGGGGAGTGGGTTGGTTGTTGGTGTTTGTGGGAGGAAGGATCCAGGAGGTGAAGTTAGTGTGTATGTGAAACAAATTTGCAATAAACACTTCGCATGGTTTTGCATTTCCACAGTTATAGGTCTGTGGAACATCAGTAAGATGGTAAAGACAGTTGTGGTTCTGCTCGCCGAGCTGGAAGTTTTTGCTGCAAACGTTTCGTTCCCTGGCTAGGGAACATCATCAGTGCTGTTGGAGCCTCGTGTGAAGCGCTGCTTTGATGTTTCTTCCGGTATTTATATTGGTTTGTTCTTGCCGCTTCCGGGTGTCAGTTTCAGCTGTAGTGGTTTGTATATGGTGTCCAGGTCAATGTGTCTGTTGATGGAGTTTGGGGATGAATGCCATGCTTCTAGGAATTCTCTGGCTGTTCTCTGTCTGGCTTGTCCTATGATAGTGGTGTTTTCCCAGTCAAATTCATGTTGCTGGTTGTCTGAGTGTATGGCTACTAGAGATAGCTGGTCGTGTCGTTTTGTGGCTAGCTGATGTTCATTTTAAACACATCAGATTTTAAATGGTAAAGACAGCTATGGGTTGGGTGAGGGATTGAATACACAAGCAGAAGGGTAATGCTGGGACTGGTTAATACACAGCTAGAGTTTTTTCTGCAGTTGTGATCACCATGTTACAGGAAGGAGATAGTTGTCTTGGAGAGTGTGCAGAGGAGATTTATCAGGAATGCTGTAAAAGTTTGAAAATTGCACCGATATGGAAAGATTGAGTAGGTTGGGGTGATTGTCCTTGGAATAGGGGAGACAGAGGGCTGACCTAATCGAGGTTTGGAAAATACTGAGGAGCTTCGATAATGCGTACGGGGAAACCTGTTTCCTCCTGGCAGGGAGACCAGTAACCACCAGGCACTGATTTACAGGATTAGTGGAAGAATTAGAGGAGATGTGAGGAAAGCCAGTTTCACCCAGAGGATGGTATGTGTGTGGAATTCTTTGCCCCTTTTGGTATTTGAAGGGGAAACTCTAACTCATTAAGAGGAACCTGGATTAGCTCCTGACATGTTGAAACTAGCAAGAGTCTGAACCAGGGCTGGGAAGCGGAATGAGAATGAGTGGCTAGTTTATTCAACTAGCACAGACTTGATGGGCTGAATGGTCTTATTGTGTGCTGTAACTTTTCTGTGGGGATTGGGAGTAGTGTATTAAGATGTTTGGCACACAGGAACTGAAGGGTAGGAATGAATGGCAGGCAGGGACTAGTGAAGTACCGTAGGGGTCAGTGCGAAGATTCCAGTTATTCATATGTTAATGATGAGGGAACTAAATGTAATATCCCCACATTTTCAGATGAGACAAAGCTGGGAGGGAGGGTGAGCTGTAAGGAGGATGCAGAGATGTTTCAGTGTGATGGGGACAGGTGGAGATTAGTGGGTTAATGTATGGCAGATGCAGTTTAATGTGGATCAATGTGAGGTTAGCCAGTTTGGGAGCCAAAACGGGAAGGCAGATTATTATTTGAATAGCTGTAGATTGAGAGACAGGAATGATCAATGAGACCTGGGTGTCCTTGTGTACCAGTCGTTGAAGGTCAGCATTGCAGGTGTAGCAGGTGGTGAAAAAGGAAAACGGCACATTAGCCTACATTGCATGAGAATTGGTGTACTGGAGCAGGGATGTCTTTCTGCAATTATACAGAGCCTTGGTCAGACCACAAGGAAGAGGGACATCTGGCTGTAGAGGGAGTGCAGCGAAGATTTATCAAAATGATTCCTGAGATGGTGGAATGAGGTATGAGGAGTGATTGAGTCTTTCCTTTAATTTATTCATTCGTGGGTGTTGCTGGCTGGCCCAGCATTTTATTGCCTGTCCCTAGCTGCCTTTGAGAAGGTGGAGTGAGCTGTCTTCTCAAACCGCTACAGTCCATTCGCTGTGAGTTGACCCATAATGCCATTAGGGAGGGAATTCTAAGATTTTGACCCAGCAATAGTGAAGGAACATTTCCAAGTCAGGATGGTAAAGTGGCTTGCAGGGGAACTTGAAGGGAGGGCTTCTGCTCGAAACATCAACTTTCCTGCTTCTCGGATGCTGCCTGGCCAGCTGTGCTTTTTTCAACACCACACTTCTTGACAGTTGAGTTCATGGTCAAAGATAATCCTCAGGGTGTGGCCACAGGATTCAGTGACGGTAACACCATTCAATGTGAAGGGATGATGGTTAGATTGATACATATTGGTGGTGGTCATAGCCTGGCATTTGTGTGGCATGAATGTTACTTGCCACTTGTTGGACCAAGCCTGGAAATCGCCCAGATCTTGTTGCATTTGGACATAAACTGCTTCAGTTGTGAATGATGCTGAATGGTGACCAATCATCAGCAAACATTCACACTTCTGGTCTTATGATGGAGGGAAGGTCATTGGTGAAGCAGCTGAAGATGGTTGGCTCTAGGACACTAACCTGAGGAACTCCTGTAGAGATGTCCTGGAGCTGAGATGACTGACCTTCAACAACCACAACTCTCCCCATATGTCAGGTTTGATTCCAACCAGTAGAGGGTCAGGCACCCTTACCCATTGATTCCAGTTTTGCCAAGGCTCCTCGATGCCACACTCTGTCAAATGCAGCTTTGGGACAGTCGAGGGCTGTCACTCTCATCCACCTCTGGAATTCAGCTCTTTTGTCCATGTTTGGACTAAGGGTGTAACGAGGTCAGGAGCTGAGTGGTTAGGATTGTATTTGTGAGAGTTCAAAAGAATGAGGGCAGATATCATAGAAACCTATAAACTTCTAACAGAACTAGACAAGGAAAACTTTTGTTTTCAAGAAGAAGTTAAATATAACTCTTGTGACTAAAGGGCCCAAGAGACATGGGGAGAGGATGGGATTGGAGCAGTGAGTTCAATGATCAGCTATGGTCATGGTGAATGGGAGAACAGGCTCCAGGGTTGAATGACTTTCTGCTGTTCCTGTTTTTTATATTTCTCTACTCTTTACTCAAGAGAATGGGCAGAACCATAAACCTCTTTATTTATATAGCATTTATATTGTACCTTTCAAACCTCGCAACATCCCACTACTTTTACAACCAATGAAGTCCATTTAAAATAAAAACAGAAGGTGCTAGAAATGTTCAACAGCTCTGGCAGCTTCTGCAGAAAGAGAGAGACACCATGTTAGATTTTCATTTTGATAATCTTTCATTTATCAGATTGAGCGGAACCCCTTGTGCTGGTTAGTGTATGATGAGATAGAGTGGTCAGAACAGTGGCTTTACTTAATGAAATATCTGGTTGGAGTCATACCTGGCACACAGGAAGATGGTCATGGTTATTTGAGATCAAATATTTCAGCTCTTGAACACCTCTGCAGGAGATCCCCAGGGTAATGGCTGCAACCCCTGCTTTAAGCTATAGCTGTGCAAATAGTGCTCACAAGCGGTATCCAGTTACCTGCTTTCTAATCATGCAACAATCTTTGCAATTCCTTGTTTTGAAACAATTCTTGTCATTTCAATCACAGTTAAAAATACACAAAAGTAAAAATATATCGTCTTTATATTCAACTGAAACTCTATCCTTCTGAAGGACAGTCTCTGGATGTGAAATATTGACTGTGTGCTTTCTCTCTACAAATGTTGCCAGACCTGTTGGGTTTTTTTCCAGAAATTTTTGTTTTTGTCTGCAGACATTTAGCTGAGTTTCTGGTTGAACAGTCCAGCATTAATACCACTAGACCATCACCTCTCCTGACAGATTGTGCGCTGTGGAGGCATCCCAGTTGTCACAAAGTCAGCCCCTTTTTTTCTAAAAGCTGTTCCTTGGCTCAAGAAGACTCAGAGGGGCAATAAACCTGACCGGACTCCAATCAGACTGCTATGGGACAGACATGAGAAGGATATTGAGAGGGCTATTGTTTATATGTAAACAGATGAGACTTCAGGCCAAAGTGGTCATGCTTTAGAAGTGGGAGAAAGTGAGGACTGAAGATGCTGGAGATCAGAGCTGAAAAATGCATTGCTGGAAAAGCGCAGCAGGTCAGGCAGCATCCAAGGAGCAGGAGAATCGACGTTTCGGGCATAAGCCCTTCTTCAGGAATGAGGAAGGTGTGCCAAGCAGGAAGTGACCTGTATAAAGAGAGGGGAGTGGTCAGCTCTTTAGCGAGCTGAGCTGAGCAGTATTAGTTCAGTTTTGAACTGGGAAGTTCAACTGGGAGCTGTGTGGAAGCTCTCTCTCCTTTCTGCTCTTCAACTTCAACCTATAAGCGTGTGTTCCATTTATACTGGCTTTTTAAAGGGAGTTGCTTACTGGGACTGTTTTGTGTATTCGGAATAGCATAATTAAACCTTGTTGGATAGGTGGAGTTCTGTAGGAGTTCTTTATTCTGTTCTTTTTTTATGTTTTAAAATCTAGTAGTCAACCTAGCTATCTTACTCAGGGTAATTTTCACTGAATACTTACTGAAACAAATTGCAAAGTTATGGTCTAGGGCTGCCTGCTTAAGAATGTTTTGAGTGGTCTGGCCTAGTCCATAACACAGTGCAATCAATGCAGTGCCTGCCCGATGAAGATAGTGAAGATTTAATGCTCCCTATGATTGGTTTTACCTCTCCTGGGGTCAGAAACCTTGATTGTCGATTACAGTTTAATCTTTGACACCATCAGATGTGACATTATTGCAGCATTTGAAGGAAATATTTCCCGAAAGCATGAAGTTGTTGATTTCCTTTATTCACTTGTGGGATATGGGCATCTCTGGTTGGGCCAATATTTATTGTCCATCCATAATTGCCCTTGAGAATGTGGTGGCGAACTGCCTCCTTGCACTATGCTGCAGCCTATTGCTGTAAGGAGGCTTCTAAAGCCCTTCGGAAGGGAGTTGCTGTACTTTAACCCAGCGACACCGAAAGAGCAGCAATGTATATTTCCATGTTGGGATAGTGAGTGACTCGGAGGGGAACATGGTGTTCCCATGTATCTACTGCCCTTGTCCTTCTACATTGAAGCAGTCTTGGGTTTGGAAAATGCTGTCTGAGGATCTTTTGAAGTTCTGTGGTACATCTTGTAGACGGCATACACCACTACTACTGAATGTTGGTGGAGGGATGGATGTTTGTGGATGTGGTGCTAATCAAGTGGCTGCTTTGTCCTGGATGATGTCCAGGTGTTTGGAGCTGCACCCATTCAGGCAAGTGGAAAATATTCCATCACACTCCTGACTTGTGCCTTGTAGATGGTGGACAGACACTGGTGAGTCAGGAGATGAGTTACTTGCTGCAGTATTCCTTGTCTCTGACCTGCTCTTGTAGCCACTGTTTATGTGGTGAGTCCATTTGAGTTTCTGGTCAATGGTACTCTCCAGGGTGTTGGTAGAGGGAGAATTGTGATAGTAATACCATTGAATGTCAAAGGGCAGAGCAAAGATGTTTAGCTACAAAAATACCCAAATGAAGGAGCTAAGTTTTGTTGACAGTGTAGATGCTCGGATTGTTCTCTTGAGCAGAGAAGGTTAAGGAGGAAATTTGATAAAGATGCTAAAAATCATTAAGGGTTTTGAGGACGTACATAAGCAGAGACATTCAATTGTTTAAAGGTTGGCAATGAGATGGCAGAGATTGAAAATAATTAGCAACAGACCTAGAGCTGGTTGGTTAATACCAAAGGAATGTTGAATCATTATAATTTCTGGCTAGTCTATAGTAAGATTGCAGAGCATTGAATTGTGTGGCAAAAGGCTGTTGTAATCCACTTCATATCCAATCTCCAAAATCACTCACTCCATTTCAACCAGTAAGATACTTTACAAAGTAAAGAACAATACCATTTTCAGGAATCTAGCCATCTTTTTGAAGACGTTATCTTTGTATACTAGATCTTTAGAAACTTTCATTATTGTTTGACAATTGTACAAGTTGTGTTCCAATTGATGTCAAGGCTATTCAAGTGGATTTGTTTCCATCATTCATGGTGGTTATCGGATTCTAATATTTCTTTCAGTCCACAAAACCGATCCCATGAATGCAGATGAGCAGATTTGGATACAAAACCCGGGACAAGAACTTCTGTTGATTGGAAGAAGTGATGACGACTCAGCGAGGATTCGGGAGTAGTCAGAGGAGGTTCTGTTATTTATTCCAGGAAGCTCTTTAAAACGCCTGTTATTCCCTTAGTCCTGTTACATGGAGCCTTGGTTTGAATTGAAAAATGATGACCAATAGAGGTAAGTGACCCAACCTTACTTCAACTTATCCATTGAAATGTCAACTTTCCTGTTCAATTTATTGGAGTTCACAACAACAAGACATTGAGACAGATGCGCACCTCGCCTCCCACACCATTGCTGCCCTGCTCTGTGTTCAATGGATGTAGTTGGTGAGGAGAATGGAATCACACAGGGTTGGAGAAAGTAAGAAGACTGTGAAAATGACTGAAAAATGCTGGCTGTTTTAGGGAAGTAAGAGGTTTTCCTCTTTGCTGGAATATTATGAAGGAATTTTGCCAAAGTTGCAGGCAGTAGGGAGTTAGCATGTACCCAATGTTGCCCCATGAGTCTCAACAGCTTCCATGAACTTGGGGTTTCTGTCTGAGTAAACTATCATGGTAAAGTGTTAGACTGCTCCTTTAAAAAATGTTTCATCTAATAAATGTCTTCCCTTTCTAGTTTGGTTGAGTTGTGGAGTTCACTTTGCAAATACAGTAGCTCAAGGACCTTCTTAACTGGAATTTGTTCTTACCATTATGAAGATTCTGCTCCATTTCTGGATGAATGGTATATTTGAATGGCACCTCCCATGTGATAGGTACTCCTACACAAACTCTTCATCAATTTCCCTCTTGAGTCTGAAGAGTATGACCATACCTGCACTTTGGGAATTCTGAAACCTGTGGCTGTGTTAATATAAAGGTGGACTGAACCATTTAATCCTGGTCTGTCTCCCCCAGCCCCTCGGCAGCTATATCCCTAGCTCTGTTACAAAGCTGCAGCTTGATGGCTTGTGTAACAGGCCATTTTAGAGTGAAGCACTTGACTTTGAGTCTTGAAATGTCCTTCTTCACATGGCATATTGTCTGAGCTTAATCCTGAAATCTCCAAATACAAAGCTCACTCTCCTGAAAATCTGAGCTGATCTCTCCCTTTCATCACTTCCTTAACTTGGGGACACTGAGGATGACTATAACTTCAACCCTCTGCTAACCATTGCGGAAGGTGAGGGAAGGAACCAGTTAGTGACATCTGCTCACTACTACTCTGATTACCTCCCATTAGTTCAGAAACTTGTTGAAACTGAGTCTTCAGCCAATTCAATTCCCTCCACCTGATATCAATAAATAGTTAGAAACACTGGATACTGCAAAAGGTATGGCCCTGACAATATTTCACTAATGATAGTGGAGACTTGTGCTCTAGAACCTCCTACTCCCCTAACCAAGCCGCTCCAATATAGTTACAACATTGGCATCTACCCAACAATGTGGAAATGTTCAATATCCAGTCAGCTACCAGTCCCTGAGGCTAACAGCATCTTGGTGCCCAATCACCAATGGTATTCTTAAACTTCTCCAGGTTAATTACTGCTCTGTCTTTCCAGGCCAATTCCTGGAATTTTCTTTACTCATAGAATGTGGGTGTTGCTGGTTAGATCAACATTTATTGCCCATCCCTAATTGTTCAGAGAACAACTATGAGTCAACCACATTTCTGTGAATCTGGAGTTCCATGTAGACCAGACCAAGTAAGGATGGCAGTATCCTTTCCTAAAGGACATTAGTGACTCAGATCTTTTCTAACAATTAGCAAACAGTTTCATGATCAACATTAGAATCTTAATTCTAGATGTTTATTGAATTCAAATTCCACCATCTGCCAGGGTGAAATTCAAACTCAGATTCCAGAATGTTTTGCTAGGTCTTGGGATTAACAGTCCAGTGAAAATACCACTACTTTCCCCTTAAGAATTGCAGTTCAAAGTTCAATTCTCAACTCCAATTCAGGTTCCAAACCATAGTGATAGCCTGACCACTTGTTCTGTCATGTTTCTACACTTGTCTCAATGCATTGTCTTGTCATGTTATATTCATTATGGATAATGTATCATTGAACCTTCACAATCTGGAAATTATTAGATTAGATTAGATTCCCTACCGTGTGGAAACAGACCCTTCAGCCCCACAAGTCCTCAGAAGAGAAACCCATCCATTTCCCACTGACTAATGCACATAACACTATGGACAATTTAGTATGGCCAATTCACCGGGCCTGCATATTTTTGAAAGGAAACCCACACAGACACTGGGAGAATGTGCAAACTCCACACAGACAGTCGCCTGAGGCTGGAATTGAACCTGGGACCCTGGTGCTGTGAGGCAGCAGTGCTAACCACTGAGCCACCATGCCACCTCAAATGTGTCACAAGATTTTCTGTTGCTTGATCCTTTTATAAATTTGTTTGGTCCGTTTGTGGATTCCAGTTTGAAAACTCAAGAATTCATACAAAGGGGATCAAAAATATTCCTGAAATGCATGGATTGAAATCGAGGTAATATTTTGAGGTTGTGTGTTCTTTCTCCATCTGTGAATGAAAGTCATTTCCAAAAAAACAATCTCCACTTAGTGTGGTTTTTACTGATTTTCTGACCTCATTGACTTGAGAATAAATGATTTTAAAATGAATTGTTATGGGAAGGCTCTGCAGAGAGAGCGAGCGTGTGTGTGTGAGAGAGAGAGAGAGAGAGAGAGACATGTTTGTATTGCATAAGTAATTCAGAAGTTTCGACATTTGGAATTGCAGCATTGCGCAGTCACTACAATTTCTCTGAAACATGTTCTAACAATAATCAAAAACACTTTCAGCAACTTTTAAAACCCCATATGGGCTAGCTTAAAGTTCTTTCAATTAAAATGTTTAAATAAATTTGGATGTGGGTATCGTTGGCTAGACCAGCATCAGAGGTGAGAGTGTGGTGCTGGAAAAGCACAGCCAGTCAGGCAGCATCTAAGGAGCAGGAGGATCAACGGTTCCAACATAAGCCCTTCATCAGGAAAGAGGCTTGTGGGCTAAGGGATAAAGGGGAGGGATTGTGGATCTGGGGCAGAAGGTAGTTAAGAGAGATAAGTAGATGAAGGTGAAGGTGATAGGTTGGAGAGGAAAGTGGAGCAGATAGATGGAGAGGAAGATGGGCAAGTCAAGAGGGCAGTGCTGAAACTGGTGAAATCCACATTGACACTGTATGGTTGGAGGGTGCTAAGACAGAAGATGAGGCATTCTTCCTCCAGGTGGTGGGTAGTAAAGGTTTGGTAATGGAGGAAGCCCAGGACTTGCATGTCTTTGTGGGAAGGGGAGCTAAAGCGTTCAGCCATGCGGCAGTGGGGTTGTTTCATTCGTGTGTCCCGGAGATGTTCTCTGCGATCCGCAGTTGGTGTCCTGTCTCCCCAATGTAGAGGATACTGCATCGAGAGCAATAGAAACACTAGATATCGTGTGTCGGTGTGCAGGTAAATCTCTGATGGATGTAGAAGGCTCCTTTGGGGCCTTGGATGTAGTTGAGGGAGATGTGGGTGCAGGTTTGCACTTCTTGTGGTCACAGGGGAAGGTGCTGGAAGTAGAGGGTTGTTTAGGGGTGGGGGGGGTGGGGGGTGGAGGAGAGTGTCATGGACCTGGCAAGAGAGTTGTGGAGGGAATGGTCTTTATGGAACGCAGATAGGGGTGGGGAGGGAAAAATATCACAGGTGCTGGGGTCTATTTGTTGGTGGTGGAAATGGCGGAGGATGATGCAATGTATCCAGAGGTCAGTGGGGTGGAAGGTGAAGACCAGGAGGTCTGTCCTTGTTACAGTTAGAGGCGTCAGATTCAATGGTGGAGGTACGGGATATGGAAGAGATTCTGGAGGGCATCATCAACCATTTTGGGGGGGTGGGGGCGGAAGTTGTGGTCTTTGAAGGAGGAAGCCATCTGGTATGGGCTGTGATGGAATTGGTCCACCTGGGAGCAGATGGGGTTGAGGAGAGGGGTAGCATTTTTTTACAGGAGGCAGGATGGGAGGTGGTGTAGTCCAGGTAGCTGTGCAAGTCGATCGGTTTGTAGATGTCATTGTTGAGTAGGTCACTGTTGATGGAGATGGGGAGGTCCAGGAAGGGGAGGGAGGGGTCTGAGATAGTCCAGCATTTATCGCCCTTCCTTAGTTGCCTTTGAGAAGATGGGGGCGAGCCGTCTTGAACCGCTGCTGTCCATGTGATGTAGGTAGACCCACTTAAAGATGGAATTCCAGGTTTTTGACCCAGCAACAGTGCAGAAACAATGATCTATTACTAAGTCAGGATGGTGAGTGGCTTGGAGGGGAACTTGCAGGGATTGGCATTCTCCTGTAATTGCTGCCCTTGTCCTTCTAGGTGGAAGTGGTCGTGGGGTTTTGAAGGTACTATCTAAGATCTTTGGTGAATTACTGCAGTTCATCTTTTAGATGGTACACATTGCTGTTACTGAGCATAAGTGGTGGAGGGAGTGGATATTTGTGGATATGGTTTCAAACAAGTGAGCTGCTTTGTCAAACTCTTGTGTTATCAGAGCTGCCCTCATCCTGGCAATGGGGGAGTATTCTATCACACGCCTGACTTGTGCCTTCTGGACAGATTTGGGCAGTCTGGATCGAGAGTGTGGTGCTGGAAAAGCACAGCAGGTCAGGCAGCATCCAAGGAGCAAAAGAATCAATGTTTTGAGCAAAAGGCCTTCTTCAGTTTGATTCCTAAAATGTTGGTTCTCCTGCTCCTCTGATGCTGCCTGACCTTCTGTGCTTTTCCAGCACTACACTCTCAACTCTGATCTCCAGCATCTGCAGTTCTCACTTTCTCCTTTTGGGAAGTCAGTAGATGAGTTACTCACTGGAGAATTCCCAACTACTGACTTCACTTATCACAGGGTGATGTCTCAATTGTGTTTGATTCTATGAGCCATTTCCTGCGAAGTATGTTGTTTTACAGTAATGTTGTCAATCTATCCCAAAGTTATGTTAAAATTATTGAGTTTTACTTTGGGCCTGTAGTGGTCTCATGAGCATTGATCTTTAAAGGGTTAATCATAGAATTCCTGTAGTGCTGAAAGTGGCTATTCGGCCCATCTAGTTTGCACTGACCCTCCAAACTGTATTGAACACAGAACCCGCCACCCTATCCCTGTAACCCTGCATTTCCCATGACTAATCCATCTAGCCTGCATATGTTTGGGTTGTGCGAGGAAATCCACGCAGACATGCGGATGTGCAAACTCTGCACTGACATTCACTGGAGGGTGGAATTGAACATGGGTTTCTAATCCTGTGAGGTAGCAGTGCTAACCACTGAGCTTTGTGCCTGTTAATTTTGTTCAATGTAGTTATTATTAGATTAGATTACGTACAGTGTGGAAACAGGCCCTTCGGCCCAACAAGTCCACACCGACCCGCCGAAGCGCAACCCACCCAGACCCCTACATTTACCCCTTCACTTAACACTATGAACAATTTAGCATGGCCAATTTACCCGTCCTCTCTGTGGGAGGAAACCAGAGCACCCGGAGGAAACCCACGCAGACATGGGGAGAATGTGCAAACTCCACACAGTCAGTCGCCTGAGGCGGGAATTGAACCCGGGTCTCTGGCGCTGAGAGGCAGCAGTGCTAACCACTGTGCCACCCATAATTGATGGAAATACTTATGGCCCATTGTCTCGCTTTGTAGCAGCATGCTTGGAGCATGAGAAATCAGTTGATCATTGACAATTACAGAAAAACTCAGGTCTGGCACCATCTCTGGAGAGAAATCAGAGTTAACGTTTTGGTTCCCTTTTTCAGGCTGATGGTAACTGGGAAAATGTTGGTATTAGTGCAGAAGATGAGATTAGACTTACAGTGTGGAAACAGGCCCTTCGGCCCAACAAGTCCACACCGACCCGCCGAAGCGCAACCCACCCATACTCCTACATTTACCCCTTACCTAACACTACGGGCAATTTAGCCTGGCCAATTCACCTGACCCGCACATCTTTGGACTGTGGGAGGAAACCGGAGCACCCGGAGGAAACCCACGCAGACACAGGGAGAACGTGCAAACTCCACACAGTCAGTCACCTGAGTCGGGAATTGAACCCGGGTCTACAGGCGCTGTGAGGCAGCAGTGCTAACCACTGTGCCACCGTGCTGCCCATAATGAGGAGGCGGGGATTGTGAGGAATAAATGATCGGTGGAGATAGAACCCAAAGAGAGAGAAAAACAGTTGAACAGACAAAGGAGTAGGTAAAGGTCAGCCTGGGAGAATGAATAGATGCTAATGGGGCTATTAGTGAAAGACAATGGATTGTGTATGGTAGCAGCCCACGTGATGACGAGGCCTGATATGTGAGGTTGGGATAAGGGTGTGGGAGAAGGTACTCAGACCCTAAAGTTGTTGAACTGTATTTTAAGTCCAGAAGGCTGTAGAGTTTCCAAACGGAAAATGAAGTGCTGTTCTTCCAACTTGTACTAAGCTTCATTGGAGCACTGCAGTAAGCCCAAGACAGAGATGTTGACCAGGGAACAGGGTGTTGTGTTGAAGCAGCAGGCACCTGGAAGCTCAGGGATGTTTTTGTGGATGGAACGAAGATGTTCTGTGAAGCAGTCACCCAGTCTACATGTGGTTTCCCCAGTGTAGAGGAAACCACAGTGTGAGCAGTGAATACAGGAGACTAGACTGAATGAAGTGCAGTTGATCATCGCTTTGTTTTGGTTGCTTTTTGCTGTGCATCTACGTTGACAGATGCCTTGAGGAGTTGAGAGGTGGGTTGGGCTTTTCAGTTTTTCAGACAACTCTGCCACCCCAGTCCAACACCAGCATCTCCAAATCATGACTGCCATCTCCTGGCAGTCACAATAATCTGACTAGATATGATTCATGTCTGAGTTTTTTGCTTTCTTTACATTGTGTGGAAATTGGAAATAAGTTCCTCAACCAGATAGGAGTTTATTAAAATGCTCAGAATGGGAGTTTTTAAAAACATGGCTAATTTATTTCACCTCCAGCTTGAAAACTGCGGGCTGTTTACTACAGTTACAGTATAGGAGGAGGTTGCATTGTCTATACTTGCCCTGTAAAGGAACTCTGTCTTTTCCCTGTAATCCCACAAGTTTGCATCTTTCAGAAGATTAACTATTTTCCTTTTAAAGGCCTTGACTGCAGCATCAGGTAGAAGATTCCAGACCCTGACTGCATGGCGGGCTAAACAGTTATACCTTGAATTGCTGTTCCTCTCTTCACCTCGATCCACCCAGGAATGGGAGCAACTTGTTCCTATCCAGTGAAAGACAATGGATTGTGTATGGTAGCAGCCCACGTGCTGACAAGGCCTGATCTGTCAATCAAATCTCCCCTCAACCTCTACATCTGAGAGGAACATTCCCAGCTGCTTCAGTCTTCCCTCAGAATGGAACCACTTCCTTTCTGAGGCTCTGGAATTGTCCCTGCACCAGGGGGGTTTCTGCAGGGGTGGGAAGATTCTACTGGATTTGTCTGGGGGTGTATTTGGGGGGTGGAATTTAACCCTGATAAATGTGAGGTGAGCACTTTGGAAGAAGGAACAAGAGAACAAGAGGCTGTTTGTCCACTGATCCCTAAAGGCAGCATATGAGTCACTTACCTTTATCAGCCATTGTATTGATTATAAAAAGGCAGATTATGTTGGAGTTGTACAACATTTAGTTAGGCCACAGCTGGAGTACTGTGTGCAGTTCTGGTTCCTGTGGTATGGGAAAGATGTAATTGTTACTGGATGGATGCAGAGGAGATCCACGAGGATGTTATCTGCGATGGAGCAGTTTAACTATGAAGAGACACACTTTCTGGCGTGCTAGACACACTTTCCTCATTCCTGAAGAAGGGCTCATGCCCGAAATGTCGATTTGCTTGTTCCTTGGATGCTGCCTGACCTGCTGCGCTTTTCCAGCAACACATTTTCAGCTCTGATCTCTAGCATCTGCAGTCCTCACTTTCTCCCCTAACTATGAAGAGAGGCTGGATAAGCTCAGGTTGTTTGTTTCAGGGTCAATAAGGGATCTAATTTTAAAGTTAATGTCAGGAGGTTTAGAGGTTAAGGAAAACACTGAAGTTCCATCTTGATTAACTTCTAGATTGAAAGAAAAACATACAACATGACAAAGGTTAGTGTTAAGACACAGGATTGTGCAAGTTTTAAAACTAGCAAAAGTCGAGCAACAGCAAAGGGAGAAAATAATCTTTTTGCCAGATTGTGTTCCCTAGTGGGAGACTAAAGGGCACAATCTCAGAACAAGGGGTCATGCATTTAAGATGGAAATGAGAAGGACCTCCTTCTCTCAGAGGCTCTGTACGGTGACTCAGTGGCTAGCACTCAGCCTCACAATGTCAGGGATCCGGGTTTGATTCCACCCTCAGGTGACTGTCTGTGTGGAGTTTGCACATTCTCGTTGTGTCTGTGTGAGTTTTCTCCGGGTGCTCCGGTTTCCTCCCACTGTTTAAAGATGTGCAAGTTAGATAGACTGGTCGTGCTAAATTGTCTCAGTGTCTAGGAATGTGTAGGCTAGGTGGGTTAGCCATGGTTAATGTAAGGTTACGGGGTTAGGGAAGGGGGCTAAGTCTGGTGGGATGCTTTTTGGGATGGGTGGGGGTTCAGTGTGGACTCTATGCAGTGTAATGATTCTATAGTTGTGAATCTGTAGAATTCTTTATCGCAGAGGGTTGTTGTGACTGGATCATTGAGCAAATTGAAGGCTGTAAGGGGCTCGAAGGTAATGGGAAACAACAAGAACGTGGAGTCCAGGGTTATCAGATCATCTTTGGTGAAGCAAATTAAATGGCTGATTGAGGCAGCATGGTGGCTCGGTGGTTAGCACTGCTGCCACACAGTGCCAGGGACCCAGGTTCAATTCCACCCTTGGGCAACTGTTTATGAAAACTTTACACATTCTCTCCATGTCTGCATGGGTTTCCTCTGGTTTTATCATACAGTCTAAAGATGGGCAGGGTTTAAGTTCAAGGCAGACTAGAAATGAAGCAAAACGGAAGGATTACTTAGGACATATTACTAGAGATGATGGAAATCATGAGGATAAGAAAATTAACATTAAGGTGCTTTACCTGAATGCTTGTAATATTCGTAACAAAGTAGATGACATAGAGTCATAGAGATGTACAGCATGGAAACAGACCCTTCGGTCCAATCCGTCCATGCCAACCAGATATCCCAACACAATCTAGTCCCACCTGCCAGCACCTGGCCCATATCCCTCCAAACCCTTCCTATTCATATACTCATCCAAATGCCTCTTAAATGTTGCAATTGTACCAGCCTCCACCACATCCTCTGTCGAAGACTGTGGTGCTGGGAAAACACAGCAGGCCAGGCAGCATCCGAGGAGCAGGAGAATCGACGTTTCGGGCATAAGCCCTTCTTCAGGAATGATTCCTGAAGAAGGGCTTGTGCTTGAAACGTCAATTCTCCTGCTCCTCGGATGCTGCCTGGCCTGCTGTGTTTTTCCAGCACCACATTTTTCAACTCTGGTCTCCAGCATCTGCAGTCCTCACTTTCTCCACCACATTCTCTGGCAGCTCATTCCATACACGTATTATCTTCTGCGTGAAAAAGTTGCCCCTTAGGTCTCTTTTATATCTTTCCCCTCTCACCCTAAACCTATGCCCTCTAGTTCTGAACTCCCTGACCCCAGGGAGAAGACTTGCCTATTTATCCTACCCATGCCCTTCATAATTTTGTAAACCTGTATAAAGTCACCCCTCAGCCTCCGACGCTCCGGGAAAACAGCCCCAGCCTGTTCAGCCTTTCCCTGTAGCTCAGATCCTCCAACCCTGGCAACATCCTTGTAAATCTTTTCTGAACCCTTTCACGTTTCGCAACATCTTTTCGATAGGAAGGAGACCAGAATTGCACGCAATATTCCAACAGTGACCTAACCAATGTCCTGTACAGCCGCAACATGACCTCCCAACTCCTGTACTCAATACTCTGACCAATAAAGGAAAGCATACCAAACACCTTCTTCACTACCCTACCTCCCTGCGACTCCGCTTTCAAGGAGCTATGAACCTGCACTCCAAAGTCTCTTTGTTCAACAACATTCCCGAGGACCTTACCATTAAGTGTATAGGTCCTGCTAAGATTTGTTTTCCCAAAATGCAGCACCTCGCATTTATCTGAATTAAACTCCATCTGCCACTTCTCAGCCCATTGGCCCATCTGGTCCAGATCCTGTTGTAATCTGAGGAACCCTCTTCTCTGTCCACTACACCTCCACTTTTAACAGCACAAATCATCGTGAATGATTATGATGTGGTCAGCATCACAGAGACATGGTTACAGGGGGGTCAGGACTGGCAGTTAAACATCCAAGGATTTACAACTTATCAAAAAGACAGGGAGGTGGGTAGAGGAGGCAGGGTTGCCTTATTAGTTATGAATGAAATTAAATCTATGGCACTGAATGACACAGATTCCACATCATCTGACCCTGTGTGGGTGGAGTTGAGGAACCACAAAGGTTAAAAAAAACCATAATGGGAGTTATGTACAGACCTCCCAGCAGTGGTCAGGAGCAGCGGTGCAAGATGTACCAGGAAATGGATGTAGGTTTGCTCGCTGAGCTGAAAGGTTCATTTCCCGACGTTTCGTTATGCTTCAGTGGGCCTCGGGCGAAGCAATGCTGAAAATTCCTGCTTTCCATTTATATGTTTGAGTTTCTTTAGGTTGGTGATGTCATTTTTTGTGGTAATGTTATTTCCTGTGGTGAAGTCACTTCCTGTTCCTTTTCTCAGGGGTGGTAGCTGGGGTTTAACTTGATGTATTTGTTGATAGAATTCCGTATGGAATGCCTTGCTTCTAGGAATTCACATGCGTGTCGTTTTTGGCTTGTCCAGGGAATAGCTAGGGCATGTCAGAAAGACAAGGTCATGGTATTCATGGGTGACTTCAATATGCAGGTGGACTGGGTGAATAATGTGGCCGTTGGATCCAAAGAAAAGGTATTCATGGAATGCTTACAGGATGGCTTTTTGGAACAGTTTGCGATGAAGCCCAAAAGGGAGCAGGCTATTCTGGACTTAGTGCTATGTGACGAGCCATACTTTATAAAAGATTTTAAACGCAGGGAACACTTGGGAGGCAGCGATCATAATATCGTAGAGTTGAGTCTGCAGTTTGAAAGAGAGAAGGCAAAATCGGATATAATGGTGTTCTAGTTAAATAAAGGTAATTACAGGGGCATGAGAGAGGAACTGACAAAAATCGACTGGAAGCAGAGCCGAGTGGGGAAGACAATAGAGCAACAATGGCAGGGGTTTCTGGGTGTAGTTGAGGTTACAGTACAGAGGTTCATCCCAAAGAAAAGAAAGATTATCCGGGTGTTGGGAGTGGGAGGTGGGAGGTGGGGGGTGGGGGGTAGATTGGACAGTCATGGCTGACAAAACAAATCAGGAAATATATCGTAGAAAAAGAGAGATCCTATAAAGTGGCCAAGAGCAGTGGGAGATCAGAAGATTGGGAAGACTCAAAAACACAGAGGATAACAAAGAGAGAAATAAGGAAGGATAGGATCAAATATGAAGGTAGGCTAGTCAGTAATATTAGACATGATAGTAAAAGTTTCTTTCAATACATAAGAAACAAACGAGAGGCAAATACACAAATTGGGCTGCTCCAAATGCAGGAAGGCTAGTGATGGGAGGTAAGGAAATAGCTGAAGAAGTTAATAAGTACTTTGTGTCAGTCTTCACAGTGGAAGACAGGAGTAATATCCCAACAGTTAAGGAGAGTTGGGGGCAGAGTTGAGTGTGGCAGCCATTACAAAACAGAAAATGCTAGAAAAGCTAAAATGTCTAAAAATTGATTAATCTCCTGGCCCTGATGGGCTACATCCTAGAGTTCTGAGAGAGGTGGCTGAAGAAATAACGAAGGTGCTGACTATGATCTGTCAAAACTCACAGGAGTCTGGGAAAGTCCCAGATGATTGGAAAATTGCTGTTGTAACCCCCTTGTTCAAGAAAGGATCAAGACAAAATATGGAAAATTATAGGCAGGTTAGCCTAACCTCGGTTATGGTAAAATTCTAGAATCCATCGTTAAGGATGAGATTTCTAAATTCTTGAAAGTGCAGGGTCAGATTAGAAAACTCAGCATGGATTTAGTAAGGGGAGGTCATGCCTGACAAACCTGTTAAATGCTTTGAAGAGGTAACACGTAGGTTAGACCAGGGAAACCCAGTGGATGTTATCTACCTAGACTTCCAAAAGGCCTTTGATAAGGTGCCTCATGGGAGGCTGCTGAGCAAGGTGAGGGCCCATGGTATTCGAGGTGAGCTACTGGCATGGATTGAGGATTGGCTGTTTGACAGAAGAAAGAGAGTTGGGATAAAAGGTTCTCTTTTGGAATGGCAACTAGTGACAAGTGGGATCCGGCAGAATTCAGTGTTGGGGTCGCAGCTGTTCATATTATATATTAATGATCGGAATGAAGGGACTGGGAGCAAATTGTTCTCCGATGATACAACATTAGGCAGACAGGCAGGTAATTCTGAGGAGGTGGGGAGGCTACAGAAAGATTTAGACAGTTGAGGAGAGTGGTCCAGGAAATGGCTGATGAAATTCAACGTGGGAAAATGCTAGGTCTTGCATTTTAGAAAAAAGAACACAGGCATGGACTATTTTCTAAATGGTGAGGAAGTTCATAAACCCAAAGTACAAGGGGATCTGGGAGTGCTAGTCCAGGATTCTCTGAAGGTTGACTTGCAGGTTGAGTCCGTGGTTAAAAAAGCAAATGCAGTGTTGTCATTTATCTCAAGAGGGTTGGAATGTAAAAGCAGCGATGTACTACTGAGACTTTATAAAGCTCTAGTTAGGCCCCATTTGGAGTGCTGTGTCCAGTTTTGGTCCCCACACCTCAGGAAGGACATATTGGCACTGAAGCGTGTCCAGCAGAGATTCACACGGATGATCCTTGGAATGGTCAGCCTAACAATTGATGAACGGCTGAGGATCCTGTGATTGTAGTCATTAGATTTTAGAAGGTTGAGGGGAGATCTAATAGAAACTTACAAGATAATACATGGCTTAGAAAGGGTGGACACTGGGAAATTGTTTCCATCATGTGGGGATACTAGGACCTGTGGTCACAGCCTTAGAATTAGAGAGGGTCAATTTAAGATGGAAATGAGGAGACATTTCTTCAGCCAGAGAGTGGTGGGCCTGTGGAATTCACTGGAGGAGAAAGTGAGGACTGCAGATGCTGGAGATCAGAGCTGAAAATGTGTTGCTGGAAAAGCGCAGCAGGTCAGGCAGCATCCAAGGAACAGGTCATTCGACATTTCGGGCATAAGCCCTTCTTCAGGAATTTTCAGAAAACATTCCTGAAGAAGGTCTTCTGCCCGAAACGTCGAATCTCCTGTTCCTTGGATGCTGCCTGACCTGCTGCGCTTTTCCAGCAACACATTTTCAGCTCTGTGGAATTCAGTGCCATGGGGCGCAGAGGAGGCCGGGACGTTAAATGTCTTCAAGGCAGAGATTGATAAATTCTTAATCTCACAAAGAATTGAGGGACACGGGGAGAGTGTGGGTAAGTGGTGTTAAAATGCCCATCAGCCATGATTGAATGGCGGAATGGACTCGATGGGCCGAAATGATCTGATTTCCATTCCTATGTATTATGGTTTTATGGAAATGCAGAGTTATAAGGTAGGGGTGTGGGTACGGGTTGGATGCCCTTCGGAGGGTTGGTGTTGCCTCGATAGGCCAAGTAGCCTGCTTCCACACTGTAGGGACTCTCAGCCTCCTATATGTTACAGTCTGATAGTAACTACTGTGTTCAGTGGGAAAGTCCAGTCACTGTCAGTAAGAAGGGTTTTGACTAGATTCCTGTTCTGTGCTGAATCATACAGCGCAGCAACAAGACGTTTTTGCTCAGCTTGTCCAAGCAGACTGGGTTTCCCAAACTGAACAAGTCCTGCATATAGTTCATGTCACTGTAAATCTTCCCAATCCATCTACCTGTTCAAATGTCTTTTATATATTGTAATTGTATCTGCCTTTACCACTTCCTCTTGCAGTTCAGTTCATACATGCACCACCCTTTGTGTGGAAAAAGTTGCCCCGTAAGTCCCTTTTAAATCTTTCTGCTCTCACCTTAAACCTATGCCCTCTAGTTTTGGACTCCCCGACCCTTGGAAAAAGACTTTGACCATTTACCTTATCTATGGTCCTCATCATTATATAAACCTCTAAAGGCAACCCATTAAACTCCTACGCTCCAAGGAAAAAAAGTCCCAGTCTTTCCCTCTACCTCAAAACCTTCCAGTCTTGGTGGCAATCTTGTAAATAATGGTAAGACTCCTTTGGTACAGTTCAGTCGAAATAAGATTTTAGAACCCAACTACTTTCTGATTGAATCTGCTCTGGCTTTAGGACCTTGGGCAAATGAGGAGAAATCTCGTGGGACCTTCCTTCTCTTTGCAACAGTCACTGCTCTGGTATTGATAAAATTAGGAGGTGATGCTCTTGTGGTCAAATTGCCAGTCATTACTGTGAAGATTCTCAAATGTAAAATGGTCAGTAGATCAAATTGGTCAGAGGGGCTGAATGGTAACCACTAAACCATACTGCAGCAAGTTATGTGGTTTTTAAGTAGGGAGAAATCAGCGTCAATTTATTTGAAGACTTTCCTATAAAGTGTAGACCGTTTATCATGTTAAAAGTGCTACATAAATGCAAATTTGTTTTAAAGAAACGTTGCAGTGGTGGTGGTAGTGGTGTTTGGGGGGGGGGTATTGGGCAAGGGAACAGACTGATCAGTTCTCTCTTGATAATAAAGAAAACAAAAGCTGTGATATCTCTATGGAGACATGATTTCGAGATGCCAATGTTGAACTGGGGTGGACAAAGTTAGAAATCCCCCAACACCAGGCTATAGTTCAACAGGTTTATTTGGAAGCACTAGCTTTTGGACTCCACAACTACCTGATGAAGGAGTAGCACTCCAAAAGCTAGTGCTTCCAAATAAACCAACTATTCAAATATTGGCTGGGACCACTACAGTATGAGTACTATCGATGGTCCAGTGTGTGCAGGAGGGCTTTCTGACACAGTATGTAGACAGGCCTACAAGGGGCGAAGCCACTTTAGATTTAGTACTGGGTAATGAGCCTGGCCAGGTGTTAGATTTGGAAGTAGGTGAGCACTTTGGAGACAGCGATCACAATTCTGTCAGGTTTACTTTAGTGATGGAAAGGGATAGGAGTATTCCACCGAGCAAGAGTTACAGCTGGGGGAAGGGAAATTACGATGCAATCAGGAAAGATTTTGGAAGCATAGAATGGGGAAGGAAACTGCAGGGGATGAGCACATTAAAAATGTGGAGTTATTCAAGGAAAAGCTCCTGTGTGTCCTAGATAAGTATGTACCTGTCAGGCAGGGAGGAAGATATAGAACGCGTGAGCTGTGGTTTACTAAGGAAGTGGAATCTCTGGTCAAGAAGAAGAAGGCTTATGTTAGGACAAAATGTGAAAACTCAGTTAAGGCGCTTGAGGGTTACAAGGAAGTCAGGAAAGACCTAAAAAGAGAGCTCTGAAGAGCCAGGAGGAGACATGAGAAGTTGTTGGTGGATAGGATCAGGGTTAACCCTAAGGCATTCCACAGGTATGTCAGGAATAAAAGAATGCTGAGAGTTAAATTAGGGCCAATCAAGGATAGTAGTGGGAAGTTGTGTGTGGAGTCAGAGGAGATAGGGGAAGCACTAAATAAATATTTTTCGACAGCGTTCACTATAGAAAATGTAAACGTTGGTGAGGAAGATACAGAGATACTTGCAACTAGACTAGAAGAGATTGAGGTTCACAAGGAAGAGGAATTAGTAATACTGCAGAGTATGAAAATAGACAAGACAGGGCTGGTTGGGATCTATCCTAAGATCCTCTGGGAAGCAAGGGAAGAGATTGCTGAGCCTTTGGCATTGACCTTCAAATCATCATTGTCTACAGGAATAGTGCCTGAGGACTGGAGGATAGCAAATGTGGTTCCCTTGTTCAAAAAGGGTAGTAGAGACAACCCTGGTAATTACAGACCAGTGAGGCTCACTTCAGTTGTTGGTAAAGTGTTGGAAAAGGTTATGAGAGATAGGATTTATAACCATCTAGAAAAGAATAATCTGATCAGGGACAGTCAGCACGGTTTTGTGAAGGGTAGGTCGCGCCTAACAAATCTTATTGACTTTTTTGACAAAGTGACCAAACAGGTAGATGAGAGTAAACTGGTTGATGTGTTTATGGATTTCAGCAAGGCGTTCGATAAGGTTCCCCACAATAGGCTATTATACAAAATGCGGGGGAATGGGATTGTGTGAGACATAGCAGTTTGGATCAGTAATTGGCTTGCTGAAAGAAAACAGAGGGTTGTAGTTGATGGAACATGTTCATCTTGGTGTCCAGTTACTAGCGGCGTATCGCAAGGGTCGGTGTTGGGTCCACTGCTGTTCGTCATTTTTATAAATGACCTGGATGAGGCCTTAGAAGGGTGGGTTAATAAATTTGCGAACGACACTAAGGTTGGTGGAGTTGTGGATAGTGATGAAGGATGTAGTAGGTTGCAGAGAGACATAGATAGGATGCAGAGCTGGGCTAAGAGGTGGCAAATGAAGTTTAATGTGGACAAGTGTTAGATGATATACTTTGGCCGGAGTAATCAGAATGCAAAGTACTGGGCTAATGGTAAGATTCTTGGGAGTGCAGATGAACAGAGAGATTTCGGTGTCCATGTACACAGATCCCTGAAAGTTGCCACCCAGATTGACAGGGTTGTTAAGAAGGCATACAGTGTCTTGGCCTTTATTAATAGAGGGATTGAGTTCCGGAACCAGGAAGTTATGCTGCAGCTTTACAAAGGTCTGGTACGGCTACACTTGGGAGTATTGTGTACAGTTCTGGTCACCACATTATAAGAAGGATGTGGAAGCTTTGGAAAGGGTGCAGAGGAGATTTACTAGGATGTTGCCTGGTATGGAAGGAATGTCTTACGAGGAAAGGCTGAGGGCCTTGAGGCTGTTCTCGTTAGAGAGAAGGAGGTTGAGAGGTGACTTAATAGAGACATACAAGATAATCAGAGGGTTAGAAAGGGTGGACAGGGAGAGCCGTTTTGCAAGTATGGGAACGGCAAACACGAAGAGACACAACTTTAAAGTGAGGGGAGATAGGTGTAAGACAGATGTCAGAGGTAGTTTCTTTACTCAGAGAGTAGTAAGGGTATGGAATACTTTGCCTGCAACGGTAATAGATTCGCCAAGTTTGAGTGCATTCAAGTCGTCATTGGACAGACAAATGGACATGCATGGAATAGTGTAGGTGGGATGGGCTTCAGATTAGTATGACAGGGTAGCGCAACATCGAGGGCCGAAGGGCCTGTACTGCGCTGTAATGTTCTATAAACCTGTTGGACTATAACCTGGTGTTGTGTGACTTTTAACTCTATGGAGACAGAGATATTAACCTGAAACCTTGACTCTTCCTATCCCAGGATATTTCCTGACCTGTGGAATATTGTCGAGAGTGTGGCGCTGGAAAAGGAATCCTGATGAAGTGCTTATGCCCAAACTGTCGATTCTCCTGCTCCTCAGATGCTGCCTCAGCGGCTGTGCTTTTCTAGCACCACACTCTCAACTCTGATCCCCAGCATCTGCAGTCCTCACTTTCTCCCGGGGAATATTGCTAACTTATTACAGTTCTTATTTCCAGTATCATCTTATTTTGCATCCACCAGTTGGAGTTGTGTGTGATGTAAACCTCATGATATTTCCAACTCCATGACACTGACTGACGCAGTCCCCTTATTCCCCCATCACCACCTCCATGTTTCTGGATGTTTGAAGATTCCAGAGCCTGAAGCCAGGACTGTTCTGAAGCTCTCCTCATTCTCCACAAGTTCTGCCACATGTTTCCTGGTCCTTCCACTGGTCAGCCCATCTTCATGCCCTAAGCCTTGCTTTCTGAAACCCTCCCCCATACACATACTCATGAAGATTTGCCTAAGTTTGCTCCATGCCACACCTTCATCCTCGGGGAGAATTGTTCTTTCTGTAATTGCTTTGACTCCAGCTTCTCGCACATTGTTGCCACTTTTCTTTCTAAAACTGGTCACTGATTCTCCTCCATCCTACTCTGAGACTGCTGCCTCCGAAGAAGGGTTACACCTGAAACATTGACTTCTCCACCTCCTGATGCTGCCTGCCTTGCTGTGTTCCCCCAGCCTCCTGCCTGTCCCTCCTGATGCTGCCTGCCTTGCTGTGTTCCCCCAGCCTCCTGCCTGTCCCTCCTGATGCTGCCTGCCTTGCTGTGTTCCCCCAGCCTCCTGCCTGTCCCTCCTGATGCTGCCTGCCTTGCTGCGTTCCCCCAGCCTTCTGCCTGTCCCTCCTGATTCTGTTTACCTTAGACCATAAGACATAGGAATAGAAGTAAGGCCATTTGGCCCATCGAGTCCACTCCGCCATTCAATCATGGCTGATGGACATTTCAACTCCACTTACCCGCATTCTCCCCGTAGCCCTTAATTCCTTGTGACATCAAGAATTTATCAATCTCTGCCTTGAAGACATTTAGCGTCCCGGCCTCCACTGCACTCTGCGGCAATGAATTCCACAGACTCCCCACTCTCTGGCTGAAGAAATGTCTCCGCAGTTCTGTTCTGAATTGACCCCCTCTAATTCTAAGGCTGTGCCCACGGGTCCTAGTCTCCTCGCCTAACGGAAACAACTTCCTAGCGTCCACCCTTTCCAAGCCATGTATTATCTTGTAAGTTTCTATTAAATCTCCCCTTAATCTTCTAAACTCCAATGAATACAATCCCAGGATCCTCAGCCATTCCTCATATGTTAGACCAACCATTCCAGGGATCATCCGTGTGAATCTCTGCTGGACACGCACCAGTGCCAGTATGTCCTTCCTGAGGTGTGGGGACCAAAACTGGACACAGTACTCCAAATGGGGCCTAACCAGAGCTTTATAAAGTCTCAGTAGCACAACGGTGCTTTTATATTCCAACCCTCTTGAGATAAATGACAACATTGCATTCGCTTTCTTAATCACGGACCCAACCTGCATGTTTACCTTTAGAGAATCCTCGACAAGCACTTCCAGATCCCTTTGTGCTTTGGCTTTATGAATTTTCTCACCGTTTAGAAAGTACTCTATGCTTTTATTCTTTTTTCCAAAGTGCAAGACCTCGCATTTGCTCACGTTGAATTCCATCAGCCATTTCCTGGACCACTCTCCCAAACTGTCTAGATCCTTCTGCAGCCTTCCCACTTCCTCAGTACTACCTGCCTGTCCACCTAACTTCATATCATCTGCAAACTTCGCTAGAATGCCCCAGTCCCTTCATCCAGATCATTAATATAGAACGTGAACAGCTGTGCCCCAACACTGAAACCTGTGGGATACCGCTTGTCACTGGCTGCCATTCCGAATAAGAACCTTTTATCCCAACTCTCTGCCTTCTGTCAGACAGCCAATCCTCAATCCATACCAGTAGCTCACCTTGAACACCATGGGCCCTCACCTTGCTCAGCAGCCTCCCGTGTGGCACCTTATCAAAAGCCTAGAAATCTAGATAGACCGCATCCACTGGGTTTCCCTGGTCTAACCTACTTGTCACCTCTTCAAAGAATTCCAACAGGTTTGTCAGACACGACCTCCCCTTACTAAATCCATGTTGACTTGTTCTAATCAGACTCTGCTCTTCCAAGAATTTAGAAACTTCATCCTTAATGATGGATTCTAGAATTTTACCAACAACCGAGGTTAGGCTAATTGGCCTATAATTTTCCATGTTTTGTCTTGATCCTTTCTTGAACAAGGGGGTTACAACAGCAATCTTCCAATCATCCGGGACTTTCCCTGACTCCAGTGACTTTTGAAAAATCTCAACCAATGCCTCTGCTATTTCTTCAGCCACCTCTCTCGAAACTCTCAGAACCTTGCTGTGTTCCTCCAGACTCCTGCCTGTCTCCCCCCTGATGCTGCCTGGCTTGCTGTGTTCCTCCAGCCCCCTGCCTGTCCCTCTTGATGCTGCCTGGCTTGCTGTGTTCTCCCAGCTTCCTGCCTGTCCCTCCTGATGCTGCCTGGCTTGCTGTGTTCTCCCAGCCCCCTGCCTGTCCATCTTGATGCTGCCTGGCTTGCTGTGTTCTCCCAGCCTCCTGCCTGTCCCTCCTGATGATGCCTGCCTTCCTGTGTTCCCCCAGCTTCCTGCCTGTCCCTCCTGATGCTGCCTGGCTTGCTGTGTTCCCCCAGCTTCCTGCCTGTCCCTCCTGATGCTGCCTGCCTTGCTGTGTTCTTCCAGCCTCCTGCCTGTCCCTCCTGATGCTGCCTGCCTTGCTGTGTTCCCCCAGCCTCCTGCCTGTCCCTCCTGATGCTGCCTGCCTTGCTGTGTTCCCCCAGCCTCCTGCCTGTCCCTCCTGATGCTGCCTGCCTTGCTGTGTTCCCCCAGCCTCCTGCCTGTCCCTCCTGATGCTGCCTGCCTTGCTGTGTTCCCCCAGCCTCCTGCCTGTCTAACTTTGGATTCCAGTGTCTGCAGTAAATTTTTGCCTCCATAAACTCATTCCCCTGTTCACCTTTAAAAAGAAAAGCACTTTCCTTTCAAAAGTCTTCCTTCTTAGTTTGTCTGTCTGTTTCTATCACTGTGTTTTTGTGAATTGGTTTGGACTATTCCGAGTGAAATGAGTGCTGTTGTTTTAACAGAGCTGAGTGAGAGATGGTGTTGACTGGACTGGTTCATTTCGAAACTTCAGGCTTTATTCCTGATGAAGGGCTTTTGCCCGAAATGTCGATTTTACTGCTCCTGGGATGCTACCTGAACTGCTGTGCTCTTCCAGCACCACTGTTTCCAGCAGCTGCAGTCAGTGTTTTTACCTAGTTTCGAAGGTTCTGTGCTGTCTTGGTTTCTTTCGGCTGCTCTGCTCGGTGTCTGTTGGTAACTTGCTCAGAGTTCAGTAACATCTGTTATTCTGCAGTATGTTTCCTGTCGTGAGCAGGCTGATTGGTGCTCGCGTTGTAACACCTCCAGCAGTTGGCTGTTTTGACATGAACATGACTTTCCCACGTGAGAGATCAACTGGGATCCTGCAACGTGGAATGAACCGGCAATGATGCAACATTCAGAAAAACTTACCCAGTGAGCATTTGCCAAGAAATAATTCAGGGAACAAATACATATGAGATTATGTGTAAAAATGTAACTTTCTGTGTAATTAGATTTTAAAATAAACACCAATCTGAACAGAAGTGCAGATAATATTCGAAGAAGTAGAGAATTTAAGAGAAAGGAAATTGCCAGAACAGAGTGGTTAAAGTTCTATGGCAGCTGTGTTTATTTAAGCTCGCTATAAAATATTAGCTTGACTTTGCTGACGTAGACTTTGGATTGTACATTTTGACCTTTATAATCTGAGTGCTAGTGATTTAGGATATTTGTGGTAGTTTGCAGTTTGGTTTCACGTGACATGATCATTGCTATTGCTTAGTGCTCAATAAATGGCTGCAAACAGGGAAGAGGGAGCAACCTAGACAGCAAGGCAGGTCGTTGACAAACCACATCGATGGCAGTGTGGATTTAAATTTGCAGCTAGACAAAGGAACGAGGGCTAACATGGCAAATTCGCTTCTAGAACTCACTCAAAATCCTCTAAAGAAGATTTGGATGCCTTCTAAAAATGGCCTCTGTGAGATGCACACTTCACAAAGGAAGGGTAGGTATGGAGCCTGGCAAAGGGGCGCACACCAATTCTCAACCGTTTTGTGACTGGGTTGTTTGAAGGTTCTGGTCCTGGGAGTGGCTGATGGTACAACACTGCTTTAAAAGTCTTGTTGCTCCATTGAGTCTGCAGTGCTGTGATGCCAGTGAATGTGCTCAGACAGCCTGCTGCCTGGAGACAGATTTAGCCTCAGCCTTTTCTTAGTGTTTGCATAACTTTATAAGGATCCTGCAATAAAATTGCTGAGTTAACATGGGTTACAGTACACGATGGGTCAGAAACTGCAATTTTTTGCAACCAGCTGCAAAGGTACTGCTTACATGTTGAGCTATAGATTAAGCTATAGCTGTTGCTTCTGTGCGCTTGAGTAGAAATTAAGGTCTGAAGCTGATTTATGTGTTAAATGTCAAACTTGTCTGTGAATGAGTAAGATGCAGTGGTTCGCATTAAAACTGATAATCATGCACAATATGTGTAAGCAGTTCTAGGTATAGTATTTGCATTAGTGGACTAATTCAAGGTAGAATAAATATCTGAAATAAACTTTCATTTCCTTGGTAGCTTTGTAAATATTAAGGTGAGTCATGCAGTGATTGTGGTTGCTGCTGTGTGATGCTTCCTGTGATCACTTTCTGATTTTTTTTAATGTGAGTGACTTGTACTGAGCATATGTTGGATCATTATGACCGACTTGCTTCACCTTTAGTTTTCACAAAGGAAATGGATAATGTGGATTTTCCAGTAAAAGAGAAGAGGAAGGTGATGTATTGAAAAGATTATTTCTTAAGTTGCGAACTCCCCTAATTCAAGTAGAATTCCTGTTGAGTGACTCCAAGAGATAAAGGTGAAGTTGGCCAAGGCATTTGTCATTATCTTTCGATCCTCATTGGATGCAGCAATAGTACCTTATGGTTCAAAGTTTGCTAAAGGTCTCCCACGATTCAATAGGATGTGAAGGTTACACCATGAAATTGCAGATTAGTCACTTCATGATCCATTGTGATGAAATATTGAAAGCCGTTGTCAGAGATAAGATAAACTTTCATTTGGAAAAACACAAGTGAATCAGGAAGTAGTTTTTTGATTGTTTAGCTACAGCCATAGAGATGTACAGCATGGATACAGACCCTTCTAGCTGAAAATGTGTTGCTGGTTAAAGCAAAGCAGGTTAGGCAGCATCCTACAGACCCTTCTATCCAACTTGTCCATGCTGACCAGATATCTGAGAGAAATCTAGTCCCATTTGCCAGCAGTTGGCCCATATTCTTTTTAAACCCTTCCTATTCATGTACCCAATCCAGATGTCTTTTAATTGTACTAGCCTCTACTCCATCATCTGGCAACTTATTCTGTACATGCACCACCCTGAGTGAAAAAATTGCTCCTTGGGTCCCTTTTTAAATCTTTCCCCCCTCTCACCTTGAACTTATTCTCTCTAGTTTTTGACTCTCCCACTCTAGGGGAAAAGACTTTGTCTATTTACCCTATCCATGCCCCTCATGATTTTGGGCATAAGCCCTTCATCAGGAATGAGGAGAGTGTGCCAAGCAGGCTAAGATAAAAGGTAGGGAGGAGGGACTTGGGGGAGGGGCGATGGAGATGTGATAGGTGAAAGGAGGTCAAGGTGAGGGTGATAGGCCGGAATGGGTTGGGGGCGGAGAGGTTAGGAAGAAGATTGCAAGTTAGCAGGGCGGTGCTGAGTTGAGGGAACTGACTGAGACAAGGTGGAGGGAGGGGAAATGAGTAAACTGGAGAAATCTGAGTTCATTCCTTGCGGTTGGAGAGTTCCCAGGCAGAAGATGAGGCGCTCTTCCTCCAGCCGTCGTGTTGTTATGTTCTGCCGGTGGAGGAGTCCAAGGACCTGCATGTCCTCGGTGGAGTGGGAGGGAGAGTTAAACTGTTGAGCCACGGGGTGGTTGGGTTGGTTGGTCTGGGCGTCCCAGAGGTGTTCTCTGAAGCGTTCCACAAGTAAGCGGCCCGTCTCCCCAATATAGAGGAGGCCACATCGGGTGCAGCGGATGCAATAGATGATGTGTGTGGAGGTACAGGTGAATTTGTGGCGGATATGGAAGGATCCCTTGGGGCCTTGGAGGGAAGTGAGGGAGGAGGTGTGGGGCGCAAGTTTTACATTTCCTGCGGTTGCAGGGGAAGGTGCCGGGAGTGGAGGTTGGGTTGGTGGGGGGTGTGGACCTGACGAGGGAGTCACGAAGGGAGTGGTCTTTGCGGAACGCTGATAGGGGAGGGGAGGGAAATATATCCCTGGTGGTGGGGTCCGTTTGGAGGTGGCGGAAATGACGGCAGATGATACGTTGTATACGGAGGTTGGTGGGGTGGTAGGTGAGAACCAGTGGGGTTCTGTCTTGGTGACGGTTGGAGGAGCGGGGCTCAAGGGCGGAGGAGCGGGAAGTGGAGGAGATCACGTCTGGGGGGAATCTGCGGTCCTTGAAGAAGGAGGCCATCTGGGCTGTGCGGTGTTGGAACTGTCCTCCTGGGAGCAGATGCGGCGGAGACGAAGGAATTGGGAATATGGGATGGAGTTTTTACAGGGGGCAGGGTGGGAGGAGGTGTAGTCCAGGTATCTGTGGGAGTCAGTCGGTTTATAGTAGATGTCTGTGTTGAGTCGGTCGCCCGAGATAGAAATGGAAAGGTCTAGGAAGGGGAGGGAGGAGTCTGAGACAGTCCAGGTGAATTTGAGGTCGGGATGGAAGGTGTTAGTAAAGTTGATGAACTGTTAAACCTCCTCGTGGGAGCACGAGGCAGCGCCGATACAGTCATCGATGTAGCGGAGGAAAAGGTGGGTGGTGCCAGTGTGGTTGCGGAAGATGGACTGTTCCACATTTTTGGAGGAAGTGGGAGGATTGAAAAGAGAAGTTATTCAGGATGAGGACCAGTTCAGTCAGTCGAAGGAGGGTGTCAGTGGAAGGGTACTGGTTGGTGCGGCGGGAAAGGAAGAAGCGGAGGGCCTCAAAGCATACCAAACTTCGCCTTCACTATCCTATCTATCTGTGACTCCACTTTCTAGGAGCTATGAACCTGTACTCCAAGGTCTCTTTGTTCAGTAACTTAATTTTTGATTCATTTGAATTATTGGTGAGTTAATAGAGAACATTGGTAGTGCAGTAGATGCTATATATACGGACTTGTGGATAGCTTTTGATAAAACATGGGGAGATTGATTAAAAAGATAGAAGTCCACAAAGGTATTTATAAATACAATTCGGTAACGTGGGCAGAGGGTGGTAGGTGGTTTACAGAACAGGTGGTGGTTTGTGCTAATATTCCTCAAGGGTCAGTTTTAAGTCCAATAATTTTTGCAATTTTTATTTTAAGAAAACCTTGAGCTGGGTGTAAGGAGCTAAAAGTTGGGAAAGTAACATTGTGATGAGAATAATACCGGAATCAGGAGAGTGAACATACACGAAAGAAGCAGAGTGTGTGTAGCGAGAGAGTGCAAACTGAAGGGGCATGGGCTGCTGCAGACACACATCCTTAAAGATGACGGCAGGAAGTGATGAAGTAATTAGCGACACAGAAACATTACTTGGGCCCATAAGACATCGAATAATAAAAGCAGAGAGGTCATACTGAAACTTTATGAATTATTGAATAGGCCTCAGTCACATGCTAGGGAAAGTGCAGAGGCCTCGGTAAGAGTTTCCGAGGGATGAGAGACTGAGTTAGGAATAGATCAGCTCCTAGACAGCAGGCAAGGAGGAGCCAGGGACAGTTAGCAACACCAATAGCGGAGAGAGGGATGAAGGAGGAGGAGAGATGGGAGGGAATGTGGAAGGATTGAGGTGAAAGTGGAGGGGAAGAGGGAGGGAGTAGACGGGTGATACCAGGTAAAGGCAGCAAGGAAAAAAACTGACACTATAGGAAAGTCAAGGATTGATTGGTTGTTGAGTCACTGCTGTAAGGAATGTCTTTCAACTCCAGTCATTTTGAAAAACACAAATTTCTGAATGAATTTATAGGCACAACAGGGCAGAGGGAGCTGATTGTTGAGTAAGAGTAAAGAATTTCTATTTTCTACTAATTTCCAGTTTTTAGTTAACACTGCATGAGTAAGTTGGAATTAAGTTCAAGTTAATAAAATGACAGTAAATAAAATAACTTTGAAGTGAAAGTATGGCAGAGCAGCTCAGCAAAGCAGAATGTCTGTCCTCAGGCATGAGAAGAGTTGTTGACATGTCACATGACCTGGACGAGCCCTCATGTAGTCATATCACTGGCTGCACAGGTCATGGTATAACAGAGACAGCAGCAACTTGGGTATAAGATTGACTGAGGAACATGAAGCAATGGCCAGTGGATGTTTGTTTGGAATGGAATTGCCCAGGGGTCTGTATTGGTATTCTTAGAACATAGAACATAGAAGGATACAGCGCAGTACAGGCCCTTCGGCCCTCGATGTTGCGCCGACCGAATCCTACCTAACCTATACTAGCCCAATAACTTCCAAATGCCTATCCAATGCCCGCTTAAATGACCATAAAGAAGGAGAGTTCACCACTGATACGGGCAGGGCATTCCATGAACTCACAACCCGTTGTGTGAAGAATCTACCCCTAACATCTGTCCTATACCTACCACCCCTTAATTTAAAGCTATGTCCCCTAGTAACACCTGACTCCATTAGCGGTAAAAGGTTCTTAGTATCTACCCTATCTAAACCCCTAATCATCTTATACACTTCTATCAGATCTCCCCTAAACCTTCTCTTCTCCAATGAGAACAGCCCCAAGTGCCTCAGCCTTTCCTCATAAGATTTTCCTACCATTCCAGGCAACATCCTGGTAAACCTCCTCTGCACTCGTTCTAAAGCTTCCACATCCTTCCTATAGTATGGCGACCAAAACTGCACACAATACTCCAGATGAGGCCGCACCAGAGTCTTATACAACTGCAACATGACCTCAGGACTCCGGAACTCAATTCCTCTGCCAATAAAGCCCAGTACACCATATGCCTTCCTCACAGCACTATTTACCTGGGTGGCAACTTTCAGAGATCTGTGTACATGGACACCAAGATCCCTCTGCTCATCCACACTACCAAGTAGCCTACCATTAGCCCAGTAATCCATCATCTTGTTATTCCTACCAAAGTGAACGACTTCGCACTTAGCTACATTGAATTCCATTTGCCACATTTCCGCCCAGCTCTGCAACTTATCTATATCCCGCTGTAACCTACCACTTCCTTCCTCACTATCCACAACTCCACCGACTTTTGTGTCATTACTCCACCGACTTTTGTGTCATTCCTGATTTTGTGTGTGTGTGTGTGTATAAATATTTATTATTATAATGCTCTGAATCTTGGTGTGCTGGCAACAGTTTCAAAATTTGTAGATCTCCAGAAAATGTTGGAGAATTGCAAACTGAGGAGTGTAGAATTTCAAAAGCACATTGGTCAAGTGTATGGATAGGTGGCAGATGAAGTTCTGAATGCTGAGAAGTGTGATGTGATGCATTTTAGTTTCAAAAAAAGACAACAAAGACCAGAATAAAATGAATGGGGTATTCTAGAGTGTGCAGAAGCAGGGAGATCTGAATATAAATGTGTGTAAGTCATTAAAGGTGGCAGGAAAGGCAGAGAGAGCTGCTTGCAAGGTATGCAGTATTCTAAATTTTGTTTACAGAGACAGAAGAGCAGGGAGGTTATAGTGAACTTTAATAAGACACAGGTTAGACCTTAGCTGAAGTATTGTGTAATGCTGAGAACTGTACCCAATAGGAATGCTCTGAATTGAGTACTGAAGAGGCTTGTGAGAATGCTCCAAGGAGTTAGATCCTTCAGCTTTGAGAAAAGATTAAAGAAGTTGGAATTGTTTTCCTTGGAAACCTGATAGAAGTTCTCAATGTACGAGGGGCCTGGACAGAATGGATACAGAGAAACCATTCCTACTCGTAAATGGATTGAGAATCAAAAGGTGCAGTTTTAGTGTTTTGCAACAGAAGCAAATGCAAGACCATAAAATGTAGGAGCAGAAATTAGGCCATTCAGCTCATCATGTCTGTTCTTTCATTCAATCATGGCTTTTGAGTTTCTCAACCAGATTCTCCCAGTTTCTCCACATAACCTTGGTCTCCTTGACAATCAAGGACCTATCCATATCTGTCTTAATTATACTCAATCACCTGGCTTCCACATCCTCCTGTGGTAATGAATTCCATGAATTCACCACTCTCTGGCTGGAGAAGTTTCTCCTTAGCTCTACTATAAAGAGCTTTCCCTTTACTCAAGGCTGTACCCTTGGGTCCTAGTCTCTCCTACCAATGGAAACATCTTCCCAATGTCTACACTGTCCAGGCCATTCAGTATTCTGTAAGGTTCAATTAATTCTCTCTCTGTCCGTCCTCTTCCACCCCCCCCCCCCCCCCCAATCCTTCTAAACTCCTATGGTTCAATACTCAGGAGTCCTGAAATGTTAAGCCTTTCACTTCTGGGACCATTCTCGTGAACCTCCTCTGGACTGCTCCAGGGCCAGTACATCCTTCCTGGGGTATTGGCCCAAAATTGTTCACAATCCTCTTAACTGTGGTCTGACCAGAGCTTTATAAAGCCTCAGCAGTAAATCCCTGTTTTTATATTCTAGTCCTCTCAAAATAAATGCTAACATTGTATTTGCCTTCCTAACTACTGACTCAACCTACAAGTTTACCTTGAGAATCCTGGTGTAGGACTCCCAAATCTCTTTGCACTTCAGATTTCTGAATTTTCTTCCCATATAGGAAATAGTCTGTGCCTGTATTCATCCTACCAAAATGCATGACCTTACACTTTCCCACATTGTACTCCATCTGCCACTTCTTTGCCCACTCTCCAGCCTGTCCCGATCCTTCTGCAGCCTCCCTGCCACCTTGATACTACTAGTTCCTCTACCTATCTGCAAGCTTAGCCAGAATGCCTTTAGATCATTAATGTATAAAATGAAATGTCATGGTTCCAACAATGACCCTTGTGGAACACCACTAATCACTGGCTTCCAACCTGAGAATGACCCTTTCGTCTCCACTCTCTGCTTTCTGCAAGGCAAGAAAGCTATTTCAGCTTGGCGAGTGGTTAGGATCTGGAATGCACTACCTGGAAATGTGGTGGAGACATGTATGACTCAGGCATTCAAGAGGGAATTCTATGAATATTTAAATAGAAATAAGGCGACAGGGAAAAGGCAGAAGAGAGATGAGGTTAAAATGCTCAAAGCTGGTGCACACATCATGGCCCTCTTCTGTGATGCTGAGAGTTTGGAAACGTTCAGTGTGTTCTTTGTGGAATGGTGCAGTTGAGCTCATGAAACACTTTCCTGTGGGATGGGAGAATACAAGAAGAGGAATGATTAATTCTTGCCCAAGGGTCAGTGACCTGAGGTGGTAAATTTAAAATCATCAGCGAAAGATCGAGAAGGAAAGGGAGGAGAAATGTTTTTGTTCTGAGGTAGTTGTGTTCTGGAATTCCTGAAATAAATAAAAAGACTTGCATTTATAAAGGCAATCTTCATTGTCACTGCATAATTGCAAACATTTTACAGCCTTAGAATTGTACAGGACAACAAAAACCCTTTGGCCCACTGAGTCAGCACTGACAAAAATCTACACCAGCCATACTTGTCTGCATGAGGCCCATAGCCTTAACTGTTATGACATTTCACGTATTCATCCAAGTACTTTTTAAAGGTTGTGAGGTTTTTCACTTTAACTCCTGTGTGTGTGTGTGTGAAATTAAAGTTTTCTCTTCCATCTTTTAGAGATGTTTTTATGATTTGTGAATTTTCTTACACAGAAATGTTTTAGAGGATTTTGTGTCTGGTGTAACCATAAATATTTTTTATAGGATCCCTACCGTATGGAAACAGGCCATTTGGCCCAACAATTTCACACTGACCCTCCAAAGAGTAACCCACTCAGACCCATTCTCTGACCCTATTACTCTACATTTGCCCCTGACTAAGGTACCTAACCTATGAGTGGAATGGTTGATTTTGAGAGAAATGGTGGAAGAACTCAGCTGATTGGAAGTATGAGACGGGGGCATTGTACTCAATGTAATTGCGAATTGTAGCAGAGATTCTTGTTCTGTAAATAAAGTAATGTTCTGCAAATTCCTTTTGAAATCCACTCACTGGGAGACACGTGATTGTCCTGTTTGAAGGAATGCTTGTTGGTCAGGTTATGAAAGAACTTCTTTGAATCATGGCCTTCAATCTCTTTATGTGCAACTGAGAACATAACACTGATTCATGTTATCAACCCATCCTAAATCAACCTCTTCCAGACTGCGGCACTCCCCCAGCACGGACCCCCCCCAACTGTCCGGCACTCCCTTGGCCCGGACCCCCTCCTCCCCCGACAATGCGGCACTCCCCCAGCACGGACCCCTCCTCCCCCGACAGTCTGGCACTCCCCCAGCACTGTTGGGATTTCCTTTCCTGAAGGCAATATCGACTGCCTTTTCTCTCAAGAATTTGGTTTTACACCAGGAGATTACTGGCATCTATCCAACAATGTGGAAAATTGCCCGTGTGTGTCCTGTATATAAAAAGCAGGACAAATCCAACCTGGCCAATTACCACTCCATCAGTCTCCATCGAACTTCAGCAAAGCGATGGAAAGGGTCATCGACAGTGTTATCAAGCAGCACGTACTCAGCAATAATCTGCTCAGTGATATCTAGTTCGGGTTCTGCCAGGGCCACTCAGCTCCTGATCTCATTACAGCCACAGTGTTGTGAAGTGGCAGGAGGAAAGGAGGAGCTGAATATTATTTAAATGAGGAAAGATTACAAAAGCTAAAGGACAGGGGGTTTAGAGTCTTTGTTAGAGTCCTTAATTTCAAAAAACGAGCATGGGGTTTCATTGGGTAATGAGGAAGTCGAATGGAATGTTAGCTAATATTTGAATTGAGTTTATTGTCATGTGTACTGAGGCACAGTGAAAAGCTTTGTCTTGCGAACAATACAGGGTAGATCACAGAGTTAAATAGCATGTTTACCTATTATTTAGGTATCTAACAGCAAAAACAAAAAACACAGGTAAGGGGCGAATGTTTAAGAGTTTGTGAGTCCATTCAGTATTCTAGCAACAGTAGGGTAGAAACTGTTTTGAAACCGGCTGGTGCGTGTGATCAGGCTTCTGTACCTTCTCCCCGATGGTAGAGGTTGTAGAAAAACATTACCAGGGTGGGATGGATCTTTGAGAATGCTGGTGGCCTTTTCTTGACAGTGGGCCTGGTAGATGGATTCTGTAGATGGGAGGTTGGTCTTTGTGATTGTCTGGGCCGAGTTCCCCACTCTCTCTAACCGTCTTCGATCTTGAATGGTACAGTTGCCATACCAGGTAGTGATACATCCAGACAGAATGTTCTCGATGGCGCACCTATAAAAGTTGAAAAGGGTATTCACCATCATACCGACTTTTCTCAGCTGTCTGAAGAAGAAGAGATGTTGCTGGGCCCTGGTAACCAGTGCATCCACATGAAGAGCCCAAGAAAGCTTGTTGTGGATGACCACTCCCAAGAGGTTGACACTCCCCACTCGTTCCACCTCTGTGCTGTTAATGTATAGGGGGGTATGAGAAACATCCCGCCGAAAGGCAATAATGAGTTCTTTGATTTTGCTGACATTGAGAACTAGGTTGTTATTCCAAAGGGAATAGAGTATAAAAGTGGGAAGATTATGCTAAAGCTATATGGGGCAGTGGACAGACCACAGCTGGGATATTGAACCATTTTGGTTTCCTTGGCAGTTGGGAACATTCACTTAGCTGATCCTGGGTATGGAGGGCTTGTGTTGTGAGGAGAGGTTGACTATATTCAGTGGAGTTTAGAAGAATGAGAAGCATTATTATTGAAATGTAAGATGCTTAGGGGATTAGAGAACAAGATGTGGAGAGGTTTTTTCCCTTTGTGGGAGACTCTTTAGGAACAAAGGGAATAATCTAAGATTAGGAGGAATTTCTTCTCTGAGCGTGGTGAATCTGGGGAATTTTTTACCCCACACAGCTGTTGAGGTTGAGTTGTTAAGTATATTCTAGGCTTATAGGGAAAAGCAGGAAAGTGGAGTTTAGATCGGCCAAGTTCTTATGGTGGAACTGACTCAATGGGTTGAATCGCCTAATACATCTCAGTCTTATTATTTAAACATCTATAAAGGACTGAACTCCTGAATGTGGATAAGAGTGTCTGCAGTTAACAGGGAAATACCATTTGAGTGTGGTATCAAAATGAGAGTCAATGGGAATCAGTCTGACAGCTCTCTTTCCTGGTAGGTCTAACTCAATAACAAAAGGGAGATGATTGTGGTTAGAGCCATAGATGTGGAACATCAAAGAAGGTCCTTCAGCCCATTGCCTCTGAGCTGGTCAAAGACACCACAAAACTATTCCAATCCCATTTTCCAGCACTTGGCTTGTAGCCTTGTATGCTTTGACATTGCAAGTGCACGTCTAAATACTTTCATGGTGAGGGTTTCTGCTTCTACCACCCCTTACAGGCAGTGAGTTCCTGATTTTCAACACCCTCTCGGTGAAGAATTTTTCTCACATCTGAGTCCTAGAGTCCTACAGCACGGGGACAGGCCCTTTGGCCCAAACCGGTCCATGCTGATCAAAATGTCCATCCACACCAACCCCATTTCCCTGAACATGACCCATATCCTTTAAAATCTTTTCTGTCCATTTATTTATTTGTCAAAATACCTTTTAAATGTTGTTAATGTAACCGCCTCAACTATTTTTGCTGGTAACTCCTTCCATATGTGTACAACCCTCTGTTTTTTCAAACAAAAAGCCCTTCGGGTTCCTATTTATTGTTTCCCCTCTAACCTTAAAACTGGTGCCCTCTAGTCCTCGATTCCCCAACCCTGGGAAAAAGCCTGAGTGCATTCACCTTATCCATGCCTGTCATAACCTAATGTACTTCTATGTCCTCCTCTTCCTTACTTAAATTGATCTGTCCAAGGGGAAAAGTTTATTTCTGTCAACTCTAACTATATCGTTCGTAATTTTACTCCACTCAATTATGTTCCCTATTTTTGAAGGTCAGTCATCTCAGCTCCAGGACATCTCTGCAGGAGTTCCTCAGGGGAGTGTCCTCGGCACAACCATCTTCAGCTGCTTCATCAATGACCTTCCCTCCGTCATAAGGGGGTGTTCGCCAATGATTGTATGATATACAACACCATTCACAATCCTCAGATACTGAAGCAGTCTGTCCAAATGCAGCAAGACCCAGATAATATCTAGGCTTAGGCTGACAAGTGGCAAGTAATACAGAAGTGAGCTGAAAATGTGTTGCTGGAAAAGCGCAGCAGGTCAGGCAGCATCCAAGGAACAGGAAATTCGACGTTTCGGGCATAAGCCCTTCATCCTGAAGAAGGACTTCTTCAGGATGAAGAGCTTATGCCCGAAACGTCGAATTTCCTGTTCCTTGGATGCTGCCTGACCTGCTGCGCTTTTCCAGCAACACATTTTCAGCTCTGATCTGCAGCCCTCACTTTCTCCTTGAAGAGTAATACAGAAGTGCCAAGTAATGATCATCTCCAATAAGAGACAATCTAACTATCGCCCCTTCACATTTAGTATCATTAGTATCATTGCATTTGCTGGTACAGACCTGGTAGACCAAAGGGCCTCTTTTTGTACTGAATGATGTTAATCGTTTGTGTCAAGATTCTGGGATTTTCCATTGACCACAGTGGTTATAAGAGATGTTACTAATGTCCCTTGGATAGCACCTTCCAAACCCACAATCACTTTTATCTAAAAGGACAAGGGCAGCAGAAAAATGGGCACTCCACCTGCAAGTTCCCTTTCAAGCCACTCACATCCCGGTTTGGAAACGTATCGCTGTCGCTTCACTTTCACTGAGTCAAAATCCTGGAAATTCCTCCTTAACAACACTGAAGTTTTGAATATACTAAATGGGCTAGAGGTTCAAGAAGTCAGCTGACCACCACCTCAAGGGCAACTACGGACAGGCAATAAATATTGGCCCAATCAGTGACATCCACATTTCATGTGGGAATTTTTAAAAAAAGAGCTGAGTTAATTTAGTTGATACCTACCATCCTGGTACTCATGTCACACAATTGTAGATTTGTTACTGAACAAAACGTGATGTAGATGTTGATGAAATAATTTCTTTGTGGTTTCCTAGTGTTAATTCAGTCCAGTATTCTGTTAACAAATGGTCATTTGTGCAGAGACCTTACAACATGCGTTCAGCAGTCTTTCTGAGTTCCCTTTGTGCTGTTTGTAGAGGATTTTAAATAGCCTGTGGTTCTGAATGGAGAACCCTCGCAAATGCCAGCCAATAACCATCCTCCAACAAGAGGCAATCTAACTACAGTCTTTTAACATTCAATGGTATTACCATTACTGAATTCCCCACTGTCAACATTTAGGTAATGGTAATAATAGACCAAAAACTGACAGTTTTATAAATACAGTGGCTACAAGAGCAGGCCAGAGGCTAGAAATACAGCAGCGAGTAATTCACTTCCTAATTCTCAGACACCTGTCCACTATCTACAAGTCCAAAATCAGGAGTGTGATGGAATACTCCCCACTTTGTCTGGAAGGGTGCCTCAAGAAGCTTGACATTATCCAGGGCAAAGCAGCCATTTGATTGGCATCACATCCACTCCCTCCACCACCAGCGCTCAGCAACCGTGTGAACTATCTACAAGATGCACTGCAGAAATTCACCAAAGATCCTCAGGCAGCACCTTCCAAACCTCTACCACTTCCATCTAGAAGGACAAGGGCAGCATATAGATGGAAACACCACCCCCTCCAAGCCACTCACCATCCCAACTTGGGGAAAATAGTACTGTTCCTTCACTGCTGCAGAGTCAAAAACCTGGTTCTCTGTTGCTAAGGCATTGTGGGTCTACCTACAGCAAGTAGACTGCAGTGGTTCAAGGAGGTAGCTCAAGATCCTTGAATGAATAAGGAAAAAATGGCAACCCCTCTTTTTTTTAAAACAGAGACTCCTTAGTCCTAGATTTTGCCTGAATGGTATCATCCCTGACACAGCTGATGGGGAAAGGCTGATCTGAATCTGACATGTTTGTCCGTCACTTGGGAGTCCTGGCACTTGCTGTTATACCACATTGTCCTGGTGCCTCAGAAGCAGACATGTCTATCTGGTTTGCCAAGTGCTTAAGCTGTCAGGTGTCCGAGTGGTTGCTGCTTCGTGTCAGCTGTGTAGGTTTGACACGGAACCCGGATCCAACTGTCAGCTTGTGTACCTGTTGACCCGTTCCAGAGTTACTGATACCTGTGTTGTCACATGTACCCTTTAAATAGAACAAGCTGTGCAGCGCTGGCCAATCTCCTTCAGTAAGCTGCTTTAATTTTTCACTGGAGTCAGCAAGTCTCTAGTTTAGTTTAATTTGAAATGACCTGACCCACAACTCACTGCAAATTCAGTCATCACCCTCCTGACTAACTCGTGGTAGCTTCATGAGGAACTGTGGCCTTCACCTCTCGCCTGCTAATTGTATTGACTAATCAGTTAGGGTCATGGTCATCCTTGGGTCGTCTCAACAACAGTTTTTTTGACTGCTGCTTGCCCCACAATACAAGCCCTCTTACTGCTGGATCGCTGTCTGGAGCACGCACACAAACTGAGAAAGACCATACAAGCTGCTGAACTGTTTCCCTGTGCTCTTGGAGACAGGGGAATTGAACCTTATGCTGGACACAGGTTTAGGATACAAAGCTTCTTGCTCTGTGCCTCCATGTTAGGTGCTGATTGCTGACTTAAACAGTTCTTATTTAACGGAGCGCAGTTAGTAATTTAATTAGAAATTGTAGTCTGACTTGCTGTAAATTTTAAATATCATTTTCTGTAAATGTTTCAAACAAAAGAGGATTCAACTTTACAACTGAAATTTTGTTCTGAATCTTAATGAAAGAGATTTATAGACTGTTTCAAATTATTTCTTGCCTTGTTTAGAAATAACTTCATTATCTTCAAGCAATCAAATTGTCATTTGAATTCTCCTTTAAATTATTCAAACTCAATCTCTCTTTTCTGTGACCAAGCTGAACATCTGCAGCAGGAGTCAGTGAGGGATAGGGTGAGGGGGTCAGTGAGGAATGGGATACAGGGTGGGGTGGCGTCAGTGAGGAAGGGGATGTAGGATTGGGGGTCAGCGAGGGGCAGGGGGATCAGTAAGGAAGGAGACACTTTCAGGTAAATTGTAGATTGTATAGGGAGTTATGTCAGTCTTGCATGACTTCAGTTCAGATTTTGAAGGCAGCTAATTCACATCTCCCACATCATCATCATGAAGCAGTTGCAAGATTGTGATAGAGTGCCTTAGTCTTGGAAATTCTGGAGAACAATGTGCAGAACCTTGCGGTCAGATTAATGAGTCAGTAAAGAGTTCCTTGTGCATTCTGCACTGTCTCATGCTGTACTGAGGCGAAGTGTCAAGCTACTGGTGGAATGTTTGGAAATAGATTGGATTTAAAATGGTTATTCTGTGTGCATTTTGACAAAAATTGTACACTCTCTCTTTTCATTACAGTATGGATCCCACACCTTACAAACTCCCCCTCACTCATTGTCATGGTGGGTCTCCCAGCTCGAGGGAAAACGTACATATCAAAAAAACTCACTCGATATTTCAACTGGATTGGGGTTCCCACGAAAGGTAGGTTCCTTAGTGCTGTAGTTAAGGTCAGTGTTGTATATGTTAACCTGCCATAAAGGTACGTAGGCAGTAATGTCGACCAATACTAACAGCTAAACAAGATTAGAACTTTATAAAGGACTGGGAGCGTTAAATTATTTCATAAAATAAACCTACAGAATATACTGGGTCATTGCAGGAAGCTCTGCCATTGAGTTACTTTCAGATGAACGAGTTGTTAAGCAAACTAAAGTAAAAAATTATGGATGCTAGAATTCTGAAATTAAACAGAAATTACTGGATATTCTGCTTGTCTATTCTACATACCAAAGTGGAAAGCCTCACAAATCCTGTCTTCCCACATTACACTGCATCTGCCAAAGGTTGGTCCGCTCACTTCACCTTGCAATGTGCTTTCCTGCCTATTCTGAGTTCAGCAGCAAATTTGGTGATAAGACAGTTCTTGGCTCCATCTACATCACAGATTATAACTAGTTCAGGCTCCAGTATCATCCCTGTGATTTCTCACTGTTTATAATTTGCCAGTTTCAAAATGGCCCTTTTATCCTGATTGGTTATTTTCTGTTAGCCAGCCATCTATCCAGACCAATCTTTTACCCCAACACCATAAGCTCTTTATTAGAATAAAATAGTATCCCTACGGTGGGGAAACAAGTCTACAGCCACTCTCTGAAGAACAACACACCTAGACTCACCACCATCCCCATAATCCTGTTTTTCCCATGGCTAACCCACCTAACCTACATATCCCTGGACACTACAGGTAATTTAGCACAGCCAGCCCACCAAACTTGCATCTTTGGACTGTGGGAGGAAACTGGAGTAGCTGGAAGAGACCCATGCAGACACAGGGAGAATGTTCAAACTCCACAGTCACCTGAGGGTGGAATCGAAACCTGGCACTGTGAGGCAGCAGTGCTAACCACTGACCCACCGTGCCGCCCCAGAAGATTACTTTGTATGTGGCACTTGTATCAAATGCCTTTTGGAGATTAGTGTACCATGTCACTTGTTTTCCCTTTATCTACCTGCTTGTTCCATCCTCGTAGAACTCTGAAATTCACTTTCACCAAACCATGTTGATTCTGCTTGATTGTGTTATGATTCTCCAAGTACCCTGCTATAAGATGCTTGATAATGGAATCATTGCTTGGTCATACAACACTTGCGTATTGCTGAAGAAGACAAATTCTATTTAAGCTTTTTTGTCTGGCACTCATCAGGACAATTCGCAAAAATAGCAATTCAAAGGAAAAATGATCATCTATCCTTCATTGGAGGGTGCTGATTGGTTGGCGAGCTTCACTTGCTAACAAGACCCACATGGCAGGGATTCTTATAATCAAAATGGAGGATTGAGGTCATGTTGTAAAATTCAATATTGATTCCCAGAGGCCGTAAATGCCTTAAGTGTAAAATTTGATGTTGTACAGACCCATTGTCTCTTTCTCACAACTGCCATTTACGACTATTTCATGTCTTTATTCCTTTTCCCACCCATTACCCTCATCATCTGATCCATTTGCACCCCACTCCCCTGTTGTTGACAGCATCAAAACCAGTTCCAAAGAAATCATTGCCAGACTCAAAATGTTATTTCTATTTCTGTCTCACAGATACTGCCCGGGTTGCTGAGTTTATCTTGCACTTTCTATGTTTGCATCTGATTTTTCACCTTTCACAGTCGTTTGCTTTTTATGCCTATTTTATATTCTATCCCCCCTTGCAATAAGTGACATTTTATTTATCCCCATAATCACTTGCTGCACCTGTATATGAACTTTTTCTGATTCATGCATCAGGGCATACAGTTTCTGTGCCTTTGGTCCCTTCATCAAACTGTGTGTATGCAAATTGGAAAGAGTTGAGTTTCCCAGCTCTCTAGACCATGGACAGAGTATGAATTGTTTAATATCTGTCACTCAATATCATTTCTCATCTTACTGTCAGAATATTATTTTCTGGTCCATTAGGGATGTGCTCCCTTTGTATTTAAATTTCAGTTTAACTGTATATTCTGGGACTGCTAACTTCACAGTATCACACATTTAGATGTTAAGAACAGCAAGTTTTGTGATGTTTCACAGTGAAAAGAGTTAGTGTTGATATTTGTGATGTATCACCGAGCACTGACCTCTTATGTTAGTAAATGTAGAAATGGATAACTGTCTTCCATTCACAGCATTTAATGTTGGGCAGTATCGCCGTGACCTGGTGAAAACCTACAAATCTTTCGAATTTTTCCTTCCTGACAATGAAGAAGGATTGCAAATCCGAAGGTAAGACTCAGTGGGAAGACAGTCATTTTATGTTGTGTTGTCTGCTGTTTATCAGCTTGATTATTGAATTGTCTGGTGTCTTTCTATTTGTAGACAATGTGCATCAACAGCGATGAAAGATGTGAAGAAATATCTCGATGAAGAAGGGGGTCAGGTGGCGGTAAGTGACAAAGGCACGGAATCTTGTGGCTGTTTGAGTTTCTTGGGCAGTGCATCATGGGCCATGGTCTGCCTTCTATATGGACCAGTGTTTATACAGGCTGTCCCCCAGTGTTGAGGAGATCACATCGAGAGCAACGGACAGAATAGATGACGTATGTGGGAGTGCAGGTAAACGTCTGTGGGATGCGAAAGGAATTTTTGGGCTTTGGATGGAGATGAGGGGGGAGGTGTGGACGCAGATTTTGCACTTCTTACTGTGGCAGAGCAAGATGCCGGGAGTTGAGGGTGGGTTGGTTGGGGGGTGGTGCGGAACGAACAAAGGAGTCACGGAGAGAATGGTCTCTCTGGAACACAGGGACATATACCCCTGGTGATGGGGTCTGTTTGTAGAAGGCAGAGATAGTGGAGGATGATGTGATATATCTGGAGATAGGTGGAGTGAAAGGCGAAGACCAGGGAGGTTCTGTCCTTGTTGCAATTGGAGGGGTGGGGTTGAAGGGCAGAGGTGTGGGAAGTGAATGAGATGCGCAGGAGGGTATCGTCGACCATGTGGGAGAGAAAATTGTGGTCTTTTGAAGGAGGAAACCATCTTGGATGTTCTGTGATGGAATTGACCATTCTGGAAGCAGATGTGGTGGAGGAATTGGGAATGAGGGATAATGTTTTTACAGGAGTCAGGGTAGGAGGTGGTGTAGTCCAGGATGATGGACAAGCTTTGGGGAATCCGAGTGAGTTACTTGCTGCAGGATACCCAGCCTCTGAACTTCTCTTGTAGCCACTGTGTTTATGTGGCACATCCAGCTGTATTTCTGGTGAATGGTAACTCCCAGAATGTTGATTGGAAAGCCCAGGATCATTGGTTCGTGGTGTCCTAACTGAGAATTTTGTGACAATGAATAGCTTTGATAGAATAATCAAAGCAGAAGGCATGGATTTTTTTTCTCTCAATAACCAAAGGGTCATGTATTTCTCTTCAATAACCAGAGGATCATGGATTAGAAATTCTTGGTAAATAATCTAAAGGATAGGTGAGGACACATTTTCATTTTGACATTTGCAGGACATGAAATAGTCACTCAATTTCTGGAACCTGACCCCATGAATAATCTTTGAGTGATGTTGACAAGATCTCAAGGAAGAGGAATTTATGAAGTTGACCACATAAAGCAGGCATGGGGTACTAAATGTGTTGCCTCTTTCAAAGAGACATCATCAGCTCAATTTATTCATTTATTAAGTTTGTTTCATGAATCCAAATCACTGGAGATGTGATCATCACCTTGTTTGATGAATTTAAGGTGATTAGTCAGTCCCTCAGTCTGTCGAGGGAGCTTCCTCATTGTTTCTGAATCTCCGCAAATGGTTTGTACTGGAGCCTCAGGGGAGATGTTCACTGCACAGGGGCCATGGCCAGTCTGGAGCCTGTTTAGCAGAGAGTGTCCTCAGTGTGGGGGCTCAAAATCCCTGCTCCCCCACCACCTTACCACCCTGTATTCCTCCTGCACAAGTACTCCACGCTCTCCCAACCCAGTACATACCATCATCCTTTCTAACCTACCTGAATCACTCCACACTGTACACCCCCTAGTATGCTCCCCACTGACTGCAGCCCCCTCCCCGAACCTCATACCACCCACCCCCTGCTGCCTTTTGTGCATTTTCTGAAATGCCTTCTGTTAATTTCCTGCCAGGTCTTCGATGCCACGAACACGACACGAGAACGGAGAGACACCATCCTAAACTTCGCTGAGCAGAATGGGTACAAGGTAAGTTTGCAGTCAAAGCTGGGTCCATGCTGTGACTTGCAGGTGCTGTTGTTTCCAGTTGTGAAGCTATAAACCCATGCAAGACAATAGCTGGTAGCAATTGCTGTACTCTTTCAAACATTGTTGTTGCTCTGGCCCTGAATCCTCTATAATCAGCACAATGACCACATTGCCCAACAGAGTGATGTGGTGAACTCTCTTCCTGTGTTTCTGCAGTGATCGTGACAGGGCCACTTCCCTCCCAGTTACGGAGTTCCCGCCCACATGATGCATTTGTCTTTTCCATTGTGTTAGTCATGTCCTTGCACAAATCCAGCCAAAGCCCCCTCAGTCCTGTCCCCTTCCATCTTCGTCTCCTAACTTTCGTTTTGTACATTCTTGTATTTGACCATTTTTCTACTTCGTTTGAATTGAATTAGATTTAGTGTCACACGTACTCACCTGAGCACAGCGAAAAATTTACAGGTCGCCATTTACGATGCCACCAAGGTACAGATTCTTAGCTCATTAATGTCCTTCCGGGAGGGAAATCTGTGCTTATTACCTGCTCTGGCCTATATATGACTCCAGACCCGCAGAATGTGTTGACCCTTAACTGCCCTCTGGGTAATTTGGGATGGGCAATAAATGCTGGCCTAACCAGTGCCACCCATAGTCCTGTGGAAAAATATTAAATCAGAATGTCTGCTGCTACAATCGCAGTATCTTTAAAAGTGTAGAAAATAGCAGAACAAAATATTCATAGTGTGCAGGATTAGACTGGCTGAGAAACTAACGGGTGTGTGGAGTGAGGAGGAGAATGGGATATTAAAGGGTGCAGGGAGTGATAGCAAAAATGGATTTAGTATTTTTTTATGGAACCATAGAAATAATTCATCACAGAAGGGGCTCATATATCTATGCCAACCCTAAGATACCCAGCTTTAATCTAAACATTTGCGGAAGATGATCGGTTTGAATGTAGCATTTGATCGAGGAACCCAAAATGAAGTTGTTGCACTTTAGTTGAGTTTCTGGAAGTGAAATGATTAAAGTTTATGAAATTGATTTCCACCTTCCCTTCTGATCACTGATTCTCTGATCCACTTTGATCTAAGGTGTTTTTCGTTGAGTCGGTCTGTGAAGATCCAGAAGTTATTGAGACAAACATTGTGGTAAGTTAGATATTGATGGCTGTGGGTAGACTATTTTCTATGTTACTGAGCGAGGAGTAAGATGACTTTTTGAAGATACCCTGCACCTGGGCATTGAACATTCTTTGTGTCAGCTCCTGTATCTGGTGGGCTGTAAAGTGCTTAGTGTTTGTATGTTGAAAGTGTAATATAGGAACAGCAGTAGGCCATTTAGTCACTCAAGCCTGCTCAATCTTCATTAAGATCATGGCTGATCTATAACCTAACTCAGTCCACTTGCCTTGGATCTATATCCCTTGATAGACATTTTTTTTTAATAATAAGCAAGGCTATCTCCGATTTTAAATTTAACAATTGAATTAGTATTGATTGCTGTTGAGGTTGAGATTTCCAAATCTGCACTACAGTGTGGAAGTGCTTTCAAATATCTATCCCGAATGATCTGGCCCTAATTCTCAGCCCATGTCTCTAGTTCTAAGATCTTCAACCAGTGAAAATTGTGTATCTTTACCCTGCTAATGTCCTGAAAACCTTGATTATCTCACTCCTTAACTTTATAAATTCTAGAGAATAAAAATGTTATTTACGTAGCCTCTCCTCATACCTGGACTTTCAGGGGTTTTGTTATCATCCTTGTAAACCTGTGATGAACTCCATTCAAGGTCAAACCATCCTTCCAAAGATATGATGCTCACATCTGCTCACTGTACTCTAAATGAGATCTGTGGCGCTGGTAAAGCACAGCAGGTCATGCAGCATCCGAGGAGCAGGAGAAACAACAGTTTTGGGCATAAGCCTTTCATCAGGAATGAGGCTTGTGGGCTGAAGGGCTGACAGATAAATGTGAGGAGGGTGGGGTTGGGGGGGGGTTGGGGGGGAGGTAGCTGAGGAAGCGATAGGTGGATGAAGGTGAGGAACATGGTGATAAGTTAGGGAGGTGGAGCAGATGGATGGGAAAGATGATGGACAGGTCAGGAGGGCGGTGCCGAGTTGGAGGCTTGGGACTGGGATAATGTGGTGGGGGAAGGGAAATGAGGAAGCTGTTGAAATCCATATTGATCCTGTGTGATTGCAGTGTCACAAAGCGGAATACGAGGCCTTTTTAGTCCAGGCCTTGGGTGGTAATGGTTTGGCGGTGGAAGAGGCCCAAGATCTGTATAGCCTTGACAGAGTGGGAGGGGGAGTTGAAGTGTTCAGCCATGGATTGATTGGGTTGGTGTGTGTGGGTGTCCCAGAGGTGTTCTTTGAAATGATCTGCAAGAAGGCGTCCTGTCTCCCCAATGTAGAGGAGACCACATTGGCCGCAACAAATACAGTCGATGGCATTGGTAGAAGTACAGGTAAGTTTCTGTCAAAGGATTCTTTTGGGGACCCTGCCTGACGAAGGGCTAATGCCCTCCTCCTCGGATGCTGCCTGACTTGCTGTGCTTTTCCAGCACCACACTCTCAACTCTGATCTCCAACATCTGCAGTCCTCATTTTCTCTAAATGGGATCTAACTAGGGTTTTGTATAAGGTCTGTATCCCTAAACTCCAGTCCTCCAGATATAAAGGCCAGGATTCCTTTAACTTTCTTGACTCTTTTCTGCACCTGTTTGTGGAATTTTATGCACCTGAAACTCCAAATCTCATTGGATATCCATTACATTGAACTTTGTAAAAACTGAAAGAACTGCAGGTGCTGTAAATCAAAGAAAAACAAGTTGCTGGAAAAGCTCAGCAGGTCCGGCAGCATCTGCGGAGAGAAATCCGTTAATGTTTCCGGTCTGGTGACCCTTCCTCAGAATGGAAGGTCAATGGACTCAAAACATTATCTCTGGTTTCTCTTTACAGATGCTGTTAGACCTGCTGAGCATTTCCAGCAACTTCTGTACATTTTTTGTATTTCACTTTGCGTCTTCTAAAAAAAAAAGTTCCTCTACTAAGTTTCAGTCTGAAATGAATAATCTCGCACTTGCTTATATTAAAATCCATCTGCCACATTCACCTAATCTATCAACATCCCGTTGCTGTCATTGGTTTTAAAATAGTGATGGAAAAGGATAGACCAGATCTAAAAGTTGAAGTTCTAAATTGGAGGAAGGCCAACTTTGAAAGTTCTTGCCTAATACTGTCAAAAGCTGATCGAACACAGATGTTCACAGGTAAAGGAACGGCTGGAAAATGGGAAGCCTTCAGAAATTAGATAATGAGAGTCCAGGGAAAGTATATTCCTGTCAGGGTGAAAGGAAAGGCTGGTAGGTATAGGGAATGCTGGATGACTAAAGAAATTGTGGGTTTGGTTAAGAAAAAGAAGGAAGCATATATAAGGTATACAAAGTGAAAAATCACACAACACCAGGTTATAGTCCAACAGGTTTAATTGGAAGCACACTAGCTTTCGGAGCTCCGAAAGCTAGTGTGCTTCCAATTAAACCTGTTGGACTATAACCTGGTGTTGTGTGATTTTTAACTTTCTACACCCCAGTCCAACACCGGCATCTCCAAATTATGTCAGGTATAGACATGATAGATCGAGTGAATCCTTAGAGTATGAAGGCAGTAGGCATGTACTTCAGAGAGAAATCAGGAGGGCAAAAAGGAGAGATGAAATCGCTTTAGAAAATAGAGTTAAAGAGAATCCAAAGGGTTTTTACAAATTCATTAAGGACAAAAGGGTACCTCGAGAGGGATTAGGGCCCCTCAAAAGTCAGCAAGGTGGCCTTTGAGTGGAGCCGCAGGAGATGGGGCAGATACTAAATGAGTATTTTGCATCATGGAAAAGAATATGGAAGCTATAGAATATAGGGAAATAATTGGTGACATGTTGAAAATGCACGTATTACAGAGGATGAGGATGAGGATGTCTTGAAATGCATAAGAGTGGATAAATTCCCAGGACATGATCAAGTGTACTCCAGAACTCGGTGGGAAGTTAGAGAAGTGATTGCTGGGCCTCTTGCTGAGACATTTGTATCATCGATAGTCACAGGTGAGGTGCCGCAAGACTGGAGGTTGGCTAATGTGGTGCCACTGTTTTAAGAAGGGCAGTAAAGACAAGCCAGGGAACTATCGACCAGTGAGCCTGACCTCGGCGGTGGGTAAGTTGTTGGAGGGAATCCTGAGGGACAGGATGTACATGTATTTGGAAAGGCAAGGACTGATTAGGGATAGTCAACATGGCTTTGTGCATGGGAAATCATGATTCACAAACTTGATTGAGTTTTTTTGATAAAACAACAAAGAAAATTGAGGGCAGAGCGGTAGATGTGATCTATATGGACTTCAACAAGGTTCCCCAAGGGAGACTGATCAGCAAGGTTAGGTCTTGCGGAATAAAGGGAGAATTAGCCATTTGGATACAGAACTGGCTCAAAGGTAGAAGACAGAGGGTGGTGGTGGAGGGTTGTTTTTCAGACTGGAGGCCTGTGACCAGTGGAGTGCCACAAGGATCGATGCTAGGTCCTCTACTTTTTATCATTTACACAAATGATTTGGATGTGAGCATAAGAGGTACAGTTAGTAAGTTTGCAGATGACACCAAAATTGGAGGTGTAGTGGACAGCGAAGAAGGTTACCTCAGATTACAACAGGATCTTGACCAGACGGGCCAATGGGCTGAGAAGTGGCAGATGGAGTTTAATTCAGATAAATGCAAGGTGCTGCATTTAGGAAAACAAATCTTAGTAGGACTTATAAACTTAATGGTAAGGTCCTAGGGAGTATTGCTGAACAAAGAGACCTTGGAGTGCAGGTTCATAGTTCCTTGAAAGTAGAGTTGCAGGTAGATAGGATAGTGAAGAAGGCGTTTGGTATGCTTTCTTTCATTGGTCAGAGTATGGAGTACAGGAGTTGGGAGGTCATGTGGCTGTACAGGACATTGGTGAGGCCACTGTTGGAATATTGCGTGCAATTCTAGTCTTCCTATTGGAAAGATGTTGTGAAACTTGAAAGATTTGAGAAGATTTACAAGGATGTTGCCAGGGTTGGAGGGTTTGAGCTACAGGGAAAGGCTGAACGGGTTGGGGCTGTTTTTCTCTGGAGCACCAGAGGCTGAGGGGTAACCTTATAGAGGTTTATAAAATCCTGAGGGGCATGGATAGGATAAATAGACAAAGTCTTTTCCCTGGGGTTGGGGGGAGTCTAGAACAAGAGAGCATAAGTTTAGGGTGAGAAAGGAAAGATATAAAAGGGACCTAAGGGACAACTTCATGCAGAGGGTGGTGCGTGTGTGGAATGAGCTGCCAGAGGGAGTGGTAGAGGCTGGTACAATTGCAACATTTAAAAAGCATCTGAATAGGAAGGGTTTGGAGGGATATGGGCCGGTTGCTGGCAGGTGGGACTAGATTTGGTTGGGATATCTGGTCGACATGGACGGGTTGGACCGAAGGGTCTGTCTCCATGCTGTACATCTCTATGGCTCTATTTACACTCAATCACGTCAGTAATCCATGCTGAATCTGGAGGTGACAAAGTAGGCCTGAGTAGCAATGTGGGAATACTGTGTACTGATGAAGGACTTATGCCCGAAACGTCGAATTCCCTGCTCCTTGGATGCTGCCTGACCTGCTGCGCTTTAACCAGCAACACATTTTTCAATACTGTGTACTGGCAATTAATTTTCAGAGATTTCCCTACACAGCCAGGGTCACTGTTTAGCTTGGGGGGAGGAGGGTGTGACACGGTGTGGAAGGGGTCAACAGAGTGGATATTGTTAATTTAATGTATCTGAAGCACATTGATTATTTTTACACTTTACTCATTGTAGCAAGTGAAACTGGGCAGCCCAGACTACCGTGACTGTAACAATGATGAAGCAATATCTGACTTCCTGAAAAGGATAGAGTGTTATGAAAGCACTTACCAAACTCTGGATGAAGTATCCGATCGGTATGTCAGCGTCTGTGTATATCCTCATCTGAGAATACAAAGGCGCCCTTTAACATCCCACTCAGTCTAATCTCGCTCTCCGTGCATCTTTTGCATGTTTGTCCACCTGGTGTTTCACTCTTTGCTGCTGTCCTGTCTGTGGATGCCTTTGCTGTATTGCCATTTGCCTGAGTATATTTTGCTGTTTTATTGGGAAATATTTGATAATCTGATATACTGTGTAACATTTTTATTTAGCTACAAGTAGTTTTCCTATTGAATTACATGAATCAAGTGAAGGGGACAGATACGCTAATGTAACTGTTTTTACAAGAAACATTGTTGGTAGCAGCTTTTGTAACAAAATTCAGTCATTTGCAGCCTGGCACAGTTGGTAGTGCATTGACCTGCAACTGACTTGCCTTGTGCATGCTGTGCTGCAGTGCATTAGAAGTTGCATGGGTGTTCGATTATGACCCACTTGCTACACGTGGCATGATCTTTAATGCAAAAAAAAATGCCATTTAGCCCAACTTGATCATACTGGTGTTTTTGCTGAACACAAATCTTTTCTCATCCTTTCAGTATTTCTCCTCCTGTTCTCGCTCATTTGTCTTCCTTCCCCTTCTCTGTGCTGAAGCTATTCACTTGGACCACTCCCTGTACAAGAAAGTGCCCCGCTGTCCTCACTGTCTGAATGAAGACATTTCTACTCCGTGCCCAATTGGATTGATTAGTGTCAGATAATAGTGTCTTTTACTTATTCACTACATGTGAGCGCCACTGACTAGACCAGCAGTTATTGTCCATCGCTAATTACCAAGGGGATGAAAGATTCATGGAGTTACGCAGGATTGTAGATTTGAGATTAAAGTCTGATTAGCCATGGTCTTATTGAATGACAGTTGGCTCGAAGGGCTGAGTGGCCTACAGTTGTCCCTTGTTTTCATTTGTTTGTCATTTAATTTCCATTAGCTGCTGTGGTGGGATTTGAACCATAAGACTATCATGTATAGGAGCAGAATTAGGGCATTCGCCATATCGAAAAGCGCAGCAGAAACACATTTTTCAGCTCTGATCTCCAGCATCTGCAGTCCTCACTTTCTACCATTCGACATATCGAGTTTGCTCTACCATTTGATCAGGGCCGATATACTTCTGAGCCCATCCTCCTGTCTTCTCTCCATTATCCTTGATTCCCTGACTAATCAAGAACCCAACTAACTCTGTCTTAAATACACTCTACGACGTGATCCTAACCTTAACAGCCTGCTGTAGCAGTGAGTTCCACAGATTAATCCTAAGAATTATTCTGGGCATCTGGACTGCGAGGTCACCACAACGCCATCATCTCCCCAAAAATGGTAACTTGGTGCAGCACAAGCCAAGGTGTGATATTTGAATCTTGACTTGCAGATCAGAAAATGCCACTATTGACCAGGGTAATGAATAATACTGCTGTAGCTGAGACCTAACAATAATTTATAATACTTTAGCATAACTGCCTTCCTTTGCTTTTTATGCCTTTGTTAATAAAGCCAAGAATCCTGTGTATTATTTGCAGCTTTTTCATCCTGTTACTTCTAGGTCCCTGTGTTCCTTCATCCCCTTTATTACATTCACTTTCTATTTAAATATTTCTAACAATTTGTATTGCCTGCCCTCCATCTTCCCAATGCGGTTGGTGTCTGCCTTTCATTTCGTCAAGCTATGTTCCCCTGACAATTGTTCTTGCCCTCCTCACAACCTGAAACTGTTCAGCAGCAAACATGTGTACTTATATAACATTTTTTAATGTAGTAGATTATTATACTCGACAGAGGCATTATGAGATAAAGTATGACAAGAGGAGCTGTTAGAGCAGATGAATGAAGAATTGGTCCAAAAGGTTGGTTTGTGTTTGAAGTCCTGTGCAGGGTATTTTTAATCGGCCTGCCCAGGGATGTTATAACACATCTGGAGCAGGTGGAACTCAAATCTGGTGGTCCTAGCTCAGAGCTAGAGACACTATTTCCACACCACAAGAACCCTTTGACACCTGTGCAGGCTTTGAAATGGTCCCCATGTGGACCCAGATTTAGGCCAAAAAGAACCATGGTCCTAAAGCTGATTCAGCAACACAGCTTTCAGCCAATCAGAAACCACTCTCACCATCCACTTCCTGTTCCTAAAGAAATTATACATTGCCCTGTCTCTCTCCCTCCATGTAATTCCATGCCAACACAGTGAGTGCTCGTTTACCTGAATTTGAGTTTGTGAGAGAGTTTCTGTATTTGTCCGAGTGGTTTACTTATTAGTATTTTTCTTTTGACTTAAAGGGATCTTTCCTTTATTAAAATCATTGATGTTGGAAGACGGTACCTTGTCAATCACGTACTTGATCATATACAAAGCAAAATTGTTTACTACCTCATGAACATCCACATAACCCCTCGCTCCATCTACCTCTGCCGCCATGGTGAAAGTGACCTGAATCTGAAGGGCAGGATTGGTGGTGACTCGGGGCTTTCTTCCCGAGGCAAACTGGTGAGTTCAAACTGTGATATATTCCCACAATTGGCAAAGTGTTTCCGTCTGTCACCCAGGATTCTCTAGATCACATCTCATAAGAAATGCTTGTTAAGTACTTATTTGAACAAATACATTGTCTACAGGTCTTCAGTCTGAATTTGCTGAAATTTTCTGCAATACTGGATGCTGTAGTTTGCTGGTCTGTCTTAATCCACATCTGAAAATCCAATGTCTGTTCTATTTCTGCTTTTCATGGTGACACACAATATTGTTCACTGATATTGAGTACCGCTGTTTACTGGGGATCTGAGAATCCTGAATATGGCTTCAGTGCATGTTAACCTGCCTGGGTCTGCTCCTGTCACTGCTCTGATCAACTTGGGAGGGTTTGTGTCCATGTTCTATAAACAGTTCTGGATATAAGTTTGCTCGCTGAGCTGACAGGTTTGTTTTCAGATGTTTTGTCACCATGCTGGGTAACATCAGTGAGCTTCCCATGACACTTCACCGGAGGCTCACTGATCATGTTACCTATTATGGTGACGAAACGTCTAAAAACAAACCTGTCAGCTCCGAGATCAAACTTGCATCAAGAACCTCAATCTGAGCTACAAATCTTCTCCAAACTCACTATAAACAGTTATTTGAAGGAAGCCACAGGATTGTGTGAATGAAATGTACATTTTCTTTCAGTTCTTTTTCTTTTGTACATCTCATCAAAACCATTGCCCACTCCCTAAAGCTGGGCTGTGAACTTCTCCAGGGTCTTTAAGAACTATTTGTCCCTTCCCACTCAGTGAGCATTGTCCATGGTCAGGGACTCAGTTTAATTCAGTTCTGTCCCCATAACAGAACATAGTGGACTATCAATAAACAGGAAGCTGATTCCTTGCTGCAGGCCCCTTTCACATTGCAGTTGGAGGTTGGTGGAGCTCCATTACTGTCAGATTACATCATGATCAAAGCAAGGCCATTGCTGAGTTACATGGTTCAGCTACTTACTTGAGCCATTGGGAAGCCACCAGATGGTACTTTATGGAGACAATGGTTGTCTTTTGTACATTCACAGGACGTGGGAATTTAGGCTAGGCTAATATACGTAGTGGCGTGGCATGGTGGCTCAGTGGTTAGACTGTTGTCTCTCAGCACCAAGGACCCGGGTTCAATTCCAGCCTCAGGCAACTGTATGTGTGGAGTTTGCACATTCTGCCCGTGTCTGTGTGGGTTTCCTCCCACAGTCCAAAGGTATGCAGGTTAGATGGGTTGTCCATAGTGTCCAGGGAAATGCAGGCTAGGTGACTTAGCCATGGGAAATGCAGGGATACAGGGATCGCCTATGGGGTTGGGTCTGGGTGGGGTGCTCTTAGTGAGTTGGTGTTGACTTGATGGGCTGAATAGCCTGATTCCACACTGTAGGGAATTCTGTGATTGCCTGGATCTGTTTGCCCCTTGAGAAGGTGATTGATGTGCCACCTTGAACAGCTGTGGTCCATTTGGACTCATTGGATGGAGACCATGTCAGATTGCTGCAGGTGGTACTACACCCAGGATCACCAAAGGATTTTTGCCAAGGAGGGAGGATTGCAGAAGGAGGGGTGTCATAGTATAAGGGTGTTTGGTTGGTTCTGTGACCATCCTGCTGTCCGAAAGGATTTGTTGGGATCCTTGCACAACGCTTTTGGGGCATTGATCATCTGCTGAACAATAGCAGTTGGCATTGGGGGCAGATTCTCTGTCCACAAGGTAGGAAGGTAGTGGGATCCAGGCAGATCACCTACTCCAGAAGAGGCTGTTCAGGAAGATAGTGGTGACAGGCCATGTCTCTGTAGCTATTACTGTAATTGATATCAGATGAAATCGATGCCTTCTTTCTAAATTCTTTGCTGTCTTTGCTAGTTTGCCAAATCATTAGGAAAATTTATACAGGAGCAAAACATCAGGGACTTGAAGGTTTGGACAAGTCAGATGAAAAGGACGATCCAGACTGCGGAAGCCTTGAAGGTGCCTTATGAGCAGTGGAAAATATTGAATGAAATTGATGCGGTGAGTTCATTTTGAGCTACATTTTCTTGTAGCCAGTCATTTGAGAGCTGCAGTAGCTCTCTCCCATTTCATTGTGGCAAAGATTAAGGCACCACTTCTGAAAAAGATGATAGAGATAATGCTATTAGGGCAGCTCAATCTAGACTGAGAGTATTGACTCAAAATTGCCAGAGCTAATAGTTACAGCATTTAACTGGAAATGAAACCAGTTCAGAATAAAATATTAACACTTTCCCTTTTATACAATAAAAATTAAATTGGAAAAAAAAGTCTGTGAACAATTAATTAATTGGTCAAACTGAGAGTCACAATGTGGTTTGTCAGGGAAGAATGTCACTGAGGTTCCTGGGATTTGGGAGGTGGATTGTTACCAATGTTTTTTGGATTTTGCGGAGATGCATTTTAGTCTCCATTCAAGCCTCATCAGTTGTGAAATATTTTTCCAGGGGGTCTGTGAGGAGTTGATGTACGAGGAGATTCAGATGAACTATCCAGCTGAATTTGCACTAAGAGATCAAGACAAATACAGATATCGCTATCCAAAGGGTGAGGTAGGTAACAGAAGCTGATCCTTTGTGTGGTGTCAAAGCCAGAGAGGATGCATTCGAGGAGCATTGAATACAATGACTTTGTTCAGAAACCTAATGATAGGCATATTGATTTCAGGTTCCATAGGAGATATTTCCAAGTTCATTTTTATTCTATGCTAATGGTTTTAACAAGCTATTTCACCTATCTCTTGTTGGCAAACTTCAGGCTTCCAATTGTAATATTAAAATCGTTGTTTTATTAGAAACCAGGAGCAGGAGTAGGCCACTCAGCCCTTTGAGTCTATCCTGCTATTAAGCAGGAACAGTACTGATCTGCTATCACAAACCATACAGAACATACAACATTACAGCACAGTACAGGCCCTTCAGCCCTCGGTCTGAAGCCCATCTATCCTACACTATTCCATTTTCATCCATATGCCTATCCAATGACCTTTTTAAATGCCCTCAAAGTTGACATGTCTGTTACTGTTGCAGACAGTGCGTTCCATGCTCCTACTACTCTGAGTAAAGAAATTACTTCTGACATCCGAGCTATATCTGTCATCCCACAATTTAAAGCTATATCCCCTTGTGCTAGCCATCACCATTCGAGGAAAAAGGCTCTCACCCTATCAATCCCTCTAATTATCTTGTATGTCTCAATTAAGTCACCTCTCAACCTTCTCTGTAACGAAAACAGCCTCAAGTCCCTCCGCCTTTCCTCGTAAAGGCTTCCCTTCATATCTTAGAACCCTTTCCAAAGTTTCCACATCCATCCCTATAATGAGGTGACCAGAACTGTACGCAATACTCCAAGTGCGGTCGCACCAGTGTTTTGTACAGCTGCAGCATGATCTCATGGTTGTGAAACCCAATCCCTAACACACTGTATGCCTTCTTAACGACCCTGTCAACCTGGGTGGCAACGTTCAGTGATCAAGGTCCTTGGCCACCAAGATCTCTCTGCTTATGTACAGTACCAAGAATCTTACCATTAGCCCAGTACTCTGCATTCTTGTTACTCCTTCCAAAGTGAATCACCTCTCTCTTTTCCACATTAAACTCCATTTGCCACCTCTCAGCCCAGCTCTGCAGCTTATCTATGTCTCTCTGTAGATTACAACATCCTTTGTCACTATCCACAACTCTGCCAGACTTTGTATCATCTGCAAATTTACTAACTTATCCTTCTCTGCCCTCATCCAGGTCATTTATAAAAATGACAACAGTGGACCCAAAACAGATCCTTGTGGTACCCCGCTAATAACGGAACTCCAGGATGAATATTTCCCATCAAGCACCATGCTCTGTCTTCTTTCAGCTAGCCAATTTCTGATCCAAACCGCTAAATCCCCCTCAATCCCATGCCTTTGCATTTTGTGCAGTAGGCTACTGTGGAGAACCTTATCAAATGCTTTACTGAAATCCATATACACCACATCAACTGCTTTACCCTCATCCACCTGTTTGGTCACTTTCTCAAGGTGCTCAATAAGGTTTGTGAGGCATGACCTACCCTTCACAAAATAGTGCTGACTATCCCTAATCAACTTATTCCTTTCAAGATGCTCAGAAATCCTATTTCTTATTCCCTTTCCAACACTTTACCCACATCCGAAGTAAAGTTCACAGGTCTATAATTTCCAGGGTTGTCTCTACTCCCCTTCTTGATCAAGGGAACAAAATTTGCTATCCTCCACTCTTCTGGCACTCATCCTGTAGACAATGATGACATAAAGATCAAAGCCAAAGGCTCAGCAATCTCCTCCCTGGCTTCCCACAGAATACTAGGATAAATCCCATCCAACCCAGGGGACTTATCTATTTTTACACTTTCCAGAATTGCTAACACCTCCTCCTTATGCACCTCAATCCCATCTAGTCTAGTTGCTTGTATCTCAGTATTCTCCTCCACCATGTTGTCTTTTTCTAGTGTGAATACTGACAAAAAGTATTCATTTAATACTTCCCCTATCTCTTCTGATTCCATGCGCAACCTCCTACTACTATGCTTGATTGACCTTAACCTTAATCTTAATCCAGTCATTCTTGTATTCCTGATATACCTATAGAAAGCCTTAGGAATTTCCTTGATCCTATCCACTAATGACTTCTCATGTCCCCCCCGGCTCTTCTTAGTTCTCTCTTTAGATCTTTCCAGGCTAACTTATAACTCTCAAACGCCTTAACTGATCCTTCACATCTCATCTGAATATAAGCTGCCTTCTTCCTCTTGACAATAGATTCAACTTCCTTAGTAAATTACGCTCCCCCACTCGACAGCTTTCTCCCTGCCTGACTAGTGCTTGCTTATCTCGGACATGCAGTAGATGTTCCTTGAATAAGCTCCACATTTCCACTGTGCCCATCCTCTGCAGTTTCCTTCCCATGCCAGGCATCCTAAATCTTGCCTTAATACATCGTAATTGCCTTTTCCCTCAGTTGCCCTGCGGTATATATCTATCCCTTTCCATCACTAAAGTAAACATAACATAACCGAACTGTGGTCACTATCACCAAAGTGCTCACCTATCTCCAAATCTAACACTTGGCTGGGTTCATTACCCATACCAAATCTAATGTGGCCTCTTCCCTTGTTGGCCTGTCTACATATTGTGCCAGGAAACCCTCCTGCACACATTGGACAAAACCTGATCCATCTAAAGTACTTGAAATATAGTATCCCCAGTCAATATTTGGAAAGTTAAAGTCCCCAGTAACAGCTACCTTGTCACTCGTGCTCCTACCCAGAATTATCTTTGCTATCCTATCCTCTACATCTCTGGAACTATTTGGAGGCCTATAGAAAAGTTCCAATAGGTAATCTTTCCTGTTTCTAATCTCAGCCCATGCTACCTCAGTAGATGAGTCCTCAAATGTCCTTTCTGCAATTGTAATACTGTCCTTGACTAATAATACCAAACCACCCCCTCTTTTACCATTTTCTCTGTTCTTACTGAAATGTCTAAATCCCAGAACCTGCAATAACCATTCCTGTCCCTGTTCTACCCATATCTCTGAAATGGCCACAACATCGAAATCCCAGGTACCAACCCACGCTGCAAGTTCACCCACCTTCCGAATGCTCCTAGTGTTGAAGTAGCTGAAAATGTGTTGCTGGTTAAAGCACAGCAGGTCAGGCAGCATCAAGGAACAGGAAATTCAACATTTCGGGCATAAGCCCTTCATCAGGAAAGGGCTTATGCCCGAAACGTCGAATTTCCTGTTCCTTGGATGCTGCCTGACCTGCGCTTTAACCAACAACACATTTTCAGCTCTGATCTCCAGCATCAGCAGACCTCACTTTTTCCTAGTGTTGAAGTAGACCCACTTCAAATCAACTTCTTGCTTGCCGGTGCTGCTTGTAATCTTGTTATCCCAGCTGTTTCCATGCTGCTTGGCACCTGTAGCTTTTCAAATCTATCTGTCTTCAATATGTTCAGTGATGGCCAAGTGCTATTGTTGCTAGAGCTGGGGTTTGAATCCTGTTGCAGGATAGTTGGATTTGAATTTAATAAAGAACCTGGAATTAGAGTCTAATGATGACCATGAAGCCATTGCCAATTATCAGGGGAAATCCCATCTGGTTCACTAATATCCTTCAGGAAAAGAAATCTGCCATCCTCAACTAGTCTGGCCTACATGTGACTCTAAACATTCAACAATGTGGTTGAATCTCAGTTGCTGTCTGAAATGGCGCAGCAAGGCATTCAGTCGTTCCAATTACTCCAAAGGCAACTGGGGACAGGCAATAAATGCTGGTCAGCCAGCAACACCCACATCCTACAAATGAATTAAAAACAAACTCCAATCCTCCTGTGATGAAAGCCAGTATGCCATCCACCTCCCTAAATGTTTGCTTGCACCTGCCTGTTTGCTTTCATTGACTGTGCAAGGATACCTAGATCCCTTTGTATATCCACATAGCACAACTTATCACTATTTAAATAATACTCTTCCTTTCTATTTATTATACCAACGTCTATAACTTCACATGTAGCCACTTTGTACTGCATCTGCTATGTGTATGCCCACATATTTGTCTAAATCACCTTGAAGTCTTTTTATATCCTCCTCACAAAACCACCTAGTTTTGTGTCAGCAGCAAACTTGGAAATGTAACAAAAACAGAAATTACTGGAAAAGCTCAGCAGGTCAGCATCTGTGTGGAGAAATCAAAGTTAACATTTTGGGTCGAGTGAACTGCGTTCTGAACCATGAGTTCTGAGGAAGGGTCACTGGACCCAAAATGATAACTCTGATTTCTCTCCACGGATGCTGCCAGACCTGCTGAGTTTTTCCAGCAGTTTCTGTTTGTTGTTTCTGATTTCCAACATCTGTGATTCTTTTGGCATTTATTTGGAAAATGTTGTAATTGTTTTCCTCGTCCAGATCATTAATATATATTGTGAATAGCTGGAGTCCAAACACTGATCCCAGCAGTATCCGCTAGTCACTAGCTGCCATTCTGTCAGTCATCAATTTATTCCCACTCTCTGCCTCCTGCCTATCTACTGTTTATTGGTCAATGCTCAGATATTACTCCTGATACCATGTGCTTTGTTTTCTACACACTAATATTGGTTGGTCGGGCTCCTCAGGACCAGGGAAACAGGGGTTGGAGGGAAACTGGGAACTGTATGTCCTGGAAGGCAATGACATTGTGGTATTGTGAGGCTATTAATCCAGAAACTTAGCTAATGTTCTGGGGACCTGGGTTTGAATCCTGTCACAGCAAATAGTTGGATTTGAATTTGATATAGAATCTGGAATTAGAGTCTCATGATGACGATGAATCCATTGTTGATTGTCAGGGGAAATCCCATCTGGTTCACTAATGTCCTTTTAGACATGGAAACTGCCATTCTAATCTGATCTGGCCAACAGCAATGTGGTTGACTCTTAACTGCCCTCTGGGCATTCAGGGACGGGCAATAAATGTTGGCCTAGACAGAGATGTCCATATCCCATGAATGAGTTTGAAAAATAAAATCATTTTGAAAACCTCAAGGCCGGAAATCACAGAATTGTTACAATGCAGAAGGAGGCTATTTGGCCCATCTCTGCACTGTAAGATAAACATTTCTTCTATCCTAATCACAGGCTTCAGCCCTGCAGGACATAACTCTACTGATCAATGACTTCAATTACCTCCACATCCCACCCTTCCTCTCCGCTCTCCCCCATTACCTCCTTCATGCCTCTGAATTCTGAACCTAACCAATTCTGAAGAAGAATCCTGTTAAACTCCCTCGTTAATTCTGCTCTCTTTCTCCACAGATGATGTTAGACCTGCTGAGTTTGTCCAGCAATTGGGGTTCTTGTTTTAGATTTCCAGCACCTGCAGTATTTTATTTGTTTCCGTGTAAACAGGTTATTTTGTAGTTCCTTTACTTTCCCCACAGTAACAATCCTTCAGAAAGATGTTACCTACTTTCTATAAAGCAGCTTCTAACATCCTGATGTTGAGAGACCATGTCAAAGTTAAAGCTTTCCTTTTTTTTTGGGTGGGTCCAATTGAAGTGAATGTTGACCGTTCAGTCTGCTATGGAAATACCCCGACAGCTTGTTGACGGTAGTATCAAACTCATTGCAAACAGCTTCTTTCTGCTGACTCAGCACAGGAGAGCTTTGCAGTGAGTTTACTATTAGCTTAATAGATTGAATCATGTAGGTCAGGGGTAGAGTAAACTTGTTAATTAGACAGGGAGCATGAGAGTGCTGAGAAATAGGAATGCTTGAGCAAGAATTCAGGCAGAAAAATACATTTTTGAGATTCTTCCAGGCCATTAGAACTGCATCTGTGTGTAAGCAAAGCTCGGTAATTGGTGAAAATCACTTGAATCTTGTTGAAACATATATGTACAAGCTGAGGGAGAGTCTGTCAGAGCTGTCTCCTTCAGCAAACAAGCTGCAATTTTCTTTAATTAGCCAATTTTCACTTAACTGTCAAACGTCATGAGTTCATCTCATTTTGGAAGATTTTGGCTGTCTGGATTTTTTTTTAATCAGGTTGTTTGGATGTATCCAGACACCCCTTCTGTGCAGGTGGAACTTGAACTCAGAACCTCTGGCCCATAGGGAGAGTCATAACCACAAGACCTTCCAGAGATTGTGTGCAGTTGAAAATCGGGGGCCATTCTGATTTGGCAATGTCTAGCATCAGATAAACAGCAGGGTTTGATTATGTTGTGGGCCAGAATTAGGTTGTACTGAGAATTACTCATTCATGGGATGTGTACGTCGCTGGTTCAGCCTGCATTTATTCCCCATTCCTAGTTGTCCCAGAGGGCAGTTAAGAGTCAACCATGTTGTGGGTCTGGTTGGGGTCATGTAGTCCAGGTGAAGCAGCAGTTACTATCCCGAAACAGCAGTAGTGAATCAGCTGGGTTTTCTCCCCAAGTATCGATAATTGGTTTCATTTGTACTTGAATTGAGTTTATTGTCATGTACCATGGCACAGTGAAAAGCTTTGTCTTGCGAGCAATACAGATAGATCACAGAGTTAAATAGCATAGATAGTAAATAATAGGTGATCAGTGGCAAAAATAAAAAATACAGGTACAAGCGAATGCTA